>NC_052169.1:5297388-5322999 GCF_902713615.1 Scyliorhinus canicula | reverse complement strand
CACACACCCCACCCCCCACACACACACACACCCCACACACACACACCCCACCCCTACACACATCCAACCCCCACCCCCACACACATCCAACCCCCACCCCCACACACCCCACCCCCACACCACACCCACACATTCCCCCCATACACACACCACCCACCCCCCCCCCCACACACACACACCCCCCACCCCCACACACAACCCCCACCCCCACACACAACCCACCCCACCCCCACACATCCCGCCCTGCTCCCACCCACCCAGAGACACACCCCCCTCACAACACACCCAACCCGCCACCCCCCGCACACACCCCACCCCCCTCACCCACACACCAGCCCCCCCCCACACACACCACCAGCCCCCCCACATACCCCACCACGCCCTTCCCCCAACCCCACCCCCAGAGGAAGGAAGGACAGACACACTCACGGGAAGATGCAAAATCTGTGCAACTCAAGATTCAAACCATTCACTAGTTCATCAGGTGAAAGGTCAGAGGTCAGCCCTACCTTTCTGGCAGTGGTTGGCATTCCAGCAGCGGTAATTGTACTGGTTGTTCATGCCAGTCTTTGCACAAAGTGGCCGGTCCTCCATGGTTCCCGGGCAGACGTCCCCGCACTCACTCTGCTGCTTATTCCGATCGATGTAGTTATTCTCCACGGGGTCCAGGATAAGGGACCAGTCAATGGTGGACAGGTAGCAGAGGTCGTGGTTCTTCTCGATGCGAACGGCGCCCCGGGTGATATTCTGGAGGCTGTACAGCCCGATCTCCTTCAAGTGAATCATTTCGAAGATGACCAAGGCGTAGTTGAAGAACAGGTTGATCCCGCGGATGACGGCGAGGTTCGGAAAGAGATCCCTCAGCGTCTCCAGCCCGTAGACGCGGTACAGCAGCAGGTAATCGGTGATGACCGTCAGCTTTGGGAATCGGAGGGCGCGGAAGTCTTCCGCTTTTCCTTTGAAGATGAGCAGGATCTGCAGGTAGCCCTCTATTATGGTGCAGTTCTCCAGCTGCCGAAGATCGCCCACGTGATTTCTGATATCCATACCACTGCATACTGAAAGAGAAATGAAATTAACGGTCATGTTACCAATATAAACACAAAGTGTGTCAATTCTATCACAATCATTAATCACAAAAAGTGAAAGATTTATCCCTGGGCAAAAAAAAGACATGCTGTCGAAGCTTTTAATCTTGCACTATTTCAGGACAGATGCACGAGTGCCAAATTTCAAAGGGAGCATCTGTTTATACTGTACGGGAAAAGGGTGCAGAGGATTGCAAGCCGACTCTGATTGGTTGAGGTGTTGCCATGGAGAATGCCCCAGGGAGCTATCAATTCCCACGCTTTTGTTTAATTCAAAAAAGGCGGACAGCCTGGACATGTTCATTTTAGCTGCAGAGGACAGGTCCCCGAGCACCAATATATGTAGCTCCCAGCAAGCGTGAGTGAACCACTCTGTCAGCTCAACGGCGGGTAATCTTAAATTGCTTGTTAGTGTCATTCTTAGCACGCTAATTCTCAGCAAGTGCTGTCCAACCACACAATTGGTATTCACTCATTCAACTCACTGTGGCACAGGTGCTGGCCATTTGGCCCATTGGAGTCCATGCTGGTTTCCTGGAGAGCAATCCACTCTATCCCTGTAGCCCTGCAAGTTTATTGCCCTCAAGTGCGCACCCTACATCCTTTTGCAATCAGAAATCTCCGCTTCCAACCTCGTGACCAGCAAGCTGGTTGGCAGACAAGGAACAAAGAGCAGGAACAAACAATTTTCTAAATGGCAGGCAGTGACTAGTGGAGTGGAGCAGGGGTCGGTGCTGGGACCCCAGCTGTTCACAAGATATATTGATGATTTAGGTGAAGGAATTAAATGTAATATCTCCAAATTTTCAGATGGCGCCAAGTTGGGTGGGAGGGTGAGCTGTGAGGAGGACGCAGAGATGCTTCAGTGGGATTTGGTCAAGTTGAGTGAGTGGGCAAACGCATGGCAGATACAGTTCAATTTGGGGAAATGCGAGGTTATCCACCATGGTAGCAAAATAAGATTGGCAGATTATCGGAATGGCCACAGATTGAGAGAGGGGAGAGTGCAACGAGACCTGGGTGTCCTCATAGACCAGTCACTGAAAATATGCGTGCAGGTGCCGCAGGTGGTAAAGGCGGCAAATGGTACATTGGCATTCATGGGGAGAGAATGTGAGTGCAGGAGCAGGGATGTCTCGCTGCAATTATACAGGATCCTTGGAGAGGCCACGCCTGGAATAGTGCGCAGTTTTGGTCTCCTTATCCGAGGAAGGTTAGGTGGTGTTACAGGGATAGGGCGGGGGAATGGGCCTGGGTGGGGTGCTCTTTCATAGGGCCGGTGCAGACTCGATGGGCCGAATGGCCTCTTTCTGCACCGCAGATATACAGTGAAAGGTGTTATTGCTGCAGAGGGAGTGAAGCAAAGGTTGGCTAGACCGATTCCAGGGATGGCGGGACTGACATAGGAGGAGAGACCGAGTCAGTTCGGATTATATTCGCTGAGGGAGGCACCGTAGCACAGTGGGTTAGCACTGCTGCCTCACACCCCCGAGGACCCGAGTTCGATCCCGGCCCCGGGTCACTGTCCGTGCGGAGTTTGCACATTCTCCCAGTGTCTGCATGGGTCTCACTCCCACAACCCAAAGATGTGCAGGCTGGGTGGATTGGCCACGCTAAATTGCCCCTTAATTAGAAAAAAAAAAGAATCAAGTTACTCTAAATTTGTTTTAAAAAAAAGAGAAAAAAAAGGGTAGAAAAGGATCATATCCGTTGGAGTTCAAAATGAGGGGGCATCTCAGACACCTATAACAATTCTAACAGGGCCAGACAGGGTAGATACAAGGAAGGATGTCCCTAATCACAGATACCAGGGGTCACAGATGGAGCAAACGGGGTGAACCATTTAAGGCTGAGAGAAGAACAAATCTGTTCACCCAGAGAGTGGGGAGCCTGTGGAATTCGCTTCAACAGAAAGCAGTTGAGGCCAAAACATGTTATGTTTTCAAGAAAGAGTAAGATATATCCCTTGGGGCTAAAGAGATCAAAGGAAATGGGGGGGGAAGTGGGAACAGGTTACTGAATTGGGCGATCAGTCATGATCATAATGAATGGTGGAGCAGGCTAGAAGGGCCGAATGGCCACCTTATGTTTTGTAACTAAAACCTCTCACCCCCATTGTGGTAAGTGGCCATGTAATTCTTCAGCATTCAACAAGGACCCATTCGCTCTAATACTGGAGACAGTGCAGTCCACTCTCGGAATGGCCCAAGCTGGTTATTGAGGAGCTAAAGCGACCTATTTAGCGTGACAGTATGAGTGCTCGAAAATGCTTCAATTAAAATGTAAGTCAGTCGTGGTTCTCACACTGAAGAGCTACGGCCAGAGATCCTCACGGGAATGCAGAGTAAAAACCAAGACTTCGACGTACTAGTGTAATGAACTTTCCTGGACAAGATCTTCGCTCCACAAATAAATTGATGCACTTCCCATGGGGGCCTCCTGATCAGCCTCCGACCTTGAACACTCTGTAAAGTTGAACTCATCCAAAACTGTTTATACTCCAACTTCGATCAAGGGTAGAGTGCTCTTTCGGAGCAGACTCGATGGGCCAAATGGCCTCCTTCTGTACTGAGGGATTCAGTGAAGTCCCATTCACCCGTCACCTGTGCTCAATGACCTACGACAGCTCCTGATCTGATTAAAATTCTCATCCTCCATAGCCATACATACTCCTCCAGCCCTACCAACCTCCAAGATCTCGGTTTCCCTCCAATTCTGGCCCCAGCACATCCCCAATTTTATCGCCGTCACTATCAGCAGCGGCACTTTCCGCTGCCCCCCCCCCCCCCCCCCAAAGGACTGGAATTCCTCCCTGAACCTCTCTACCCTTCTTTAAGATGCTCCTTAAAGGCCCACCTCTTGGGCCTCTGCCCCGATATCCTTTGACATGGCTTTGAGTCAAATTTCATTTTTCAACACTTTTTGAATGTTTTACTATTTCAAAGGCGCAACATAATTGCACCTTGTTGTTGCCCCACTGAGAAATCTAACGGAAGGGCCAAGCCTCACAGTGCAGAGCACTGAAGTTGAGGAAGAGAGGTTGAATCAAGTGGTCAGGCAAAGCCAGAGAGAGTTAGTAAAACCAGGAATACTCTGCTGGCTTCACTTACACTGCAGTTTGTTCTGGCTGTCCCCTTATAATCGAAGTTACTGCACAGCAAACATTCGCAAACGGTTCAGTTTTATCACTTCAACTACCAGCATTCACTAGTGTTTACTCAACACACAAGGTGCTTGAAGAAGCAGATCTTTATCGCACCTAATGTCTTTGCATGATGAACCGTATGCAAGAGACTTCACCTCCCACTGCGACAGAAGTGGGGGGGGGGGGGGGAGAGAGAGAGAGCGAGAGAGAGAAAGACCCCACCACGAGTGTGACCAAGACCCAAAAATCCAGCAAGCCGGGCTTTTAATTCAATTATTAAGTACCCACCTCACAGAACAGTGATTGAACCCTTTGTACACGTGTACACACACACAGTGGGCAGCAGGGTAGCATGGTGGTTAGCATAAATGCTTCACAGCTCCAGGGTCCCAGGTTCGATTCCTGGCTGGGTCACTGTCTGTGCGGAGTCTGCACATCCTCCCCGTGTGTGCGTGGGTTTCCTCCGGGTGCTCCGGTTTCCTCCCACAGTCCAAAGATGTGCGGGTTAGGTGGATTGGCCATGCTAAATTGCCCGTAGTGTCCTAAAAAGTAAGGTTAAGGGGGGGTTGTTGGGTTACGGGTATAGGGTGGATACGTGGGTTTGAGTAGGGTGATCATTGCTCGGCACAACATCGAGGGCCGAAGGGCCTGTTCTGTGCTGTTCTATGTTCTACACACACAGACAGACACACACACACACACACATTTCAATGGAGTCCCACGGCCATTAGAATTTTGTACAAGTGGAGCAAAAATATATGATATCACATAGGCCCCAACATTTTATAATATTCATAGAATCAGTGTGTCCTTTATCTGTCAAGACTGTAGGGTGTTCAACTTCACAAACTCAGGGCCAATTCCATTGGGCAGTGCTTCAAGATCTGCCCCCACTCCAACCTCAGCCCTTCCTGCGCTCCCAACTAAAACCTGCCAGCGGGTAATCCAAAATCCGGGTGCATCTGAAATCCGGCACGACTTCAACCAGACAGTGCCGCATTTTGGACATCGGACCTGCATGGAGACCATTATTTTCCTTGCAGCATCACACTGCACTTTCCGACATTCATTCGGGAAGGAGAACTCCGCATTTCTGTTCGTGTGTGCGGGCGCGTGTGGGAAAATGACTTTCTGACTTTATTCTCAGATGCAACCTTGAGATTTCGCCCAGTCGCTCTTAATTCCCCCACCATCTGTCCCTACTCGACTGATCCATCAACATCCTAAACATCTCGGTCGGGTCATCTCGCCATCTTCCACACTCAAGGAAGCCGAGCTCATTCTTTATTTATTTTAAATCGCTACCTCCAGCTGACTGGGCCCCAAGCACTGGGATCGCCTCTCTGAACCTCTCCATCTCTCTGACCTCCTTGAGGACGAACCTTAAGGCCCATCTCTTGGGCCAAGCTCTTTAGGCACCTGGCACAATATCTTTCCATTCGGCTTGGGAGTCAAATTTCGTTTTCAAGGCTTTTGCTATTTCCGAGGCGCCACACAAATGCACGTTGTTGTTGTCCAGCTGAGAAACCTAGAGGAAGGGCCAAGCCTCGTCATGTCGACCACCGAGGAGGCGAGAAGCTAAATCAAGTAGCAATGGTCAGGTGAAGCTAGAGTTAGTAAAATCAGGAACAACTTTCAAGATATTGAAGGAGAGACGGTACAGGAATTGCCCAGGGTAAAATAAAAAGTAAGTAACAACCATTTGATTCCATCTCGGATGCAAATGAACAGCAGGATTCATGTTGCAAGTACAGTGGAAGTCAATCCAGTTTGGGTGTACGCCTGCACAAAGAAATTAGAGGGACAATTATGAATCGGAGGCGATGCAAATATAGGTCAGGGGCAGCATGTGACGCAGTGGCCTTCCCCTGCCCACACGCACCCACTGGATGTACCTACAGCTTTCAGAATTAACATTCTGCACTGTGTACTGATCAGCAGCTCGCTTGCTGTGTCTAAGCGAGCTTTAATCAGCAACAGCAGGATTCAATTTACATCAGTGAATGAAAACTGCATCCAAGACGGCGTGTAAACAGGTTATTTTGTTAAATCGGTCGTACGACTTGATTAATTCTCGGTCAAGCGTTCCCCAACGGGGGTGGGGGGGGGGGGAAGAAAAATCCAGTTACAACACAGGACGGGGAGGGTCTGAAGGGGGAAGAGAGTGTTTACTTTCAGATTTCCTCCATTGGTGCGGGTTCCAGAGGCTCCCCCTCCGCCCCCTCGGCCACCCTCCGCCCCCTCGGCCACCCTCCGCCCCCTCGGCCACCCTCGGCCACCCTCGGCCACCCTCGGCCACCCTCGGCCACCCTCCATCCCCTCCGCCACCCTCCATCCCCTCCGCCACCCTCCATCCCCTCCGCCACCCTCCACCCCCTCCGCCACCCTCCACCCCCTCCGCCATCCTCCACACCCTCCGCCATCCTCCACACCCTCCGCCATCCTCCACACCCTCCGCCATCCTCCACCCCCTCCGCCATCCTTCACAGTGCGAGTTTAAGAGATACCCAACTGTAAGACGGCATCAGAGAGAAGCTCGATCTACACGCACAATAATTTCAGCAGGTTAGGCTCCGAGAGGACCTTTCCCGCACGGGGAAAAATCTAGAAATAGGAGGCAGAGTTTGAAAATAAGGGGCCGCCCGTTTAATGAGGAGAAATTTCAACTCTTTTGAGGGTCATTCATTTTTGACACTCTCTTCCTCGGAGAGCAGTCAAGTCAACGACCGGCAGAGATTTGACCGGAGGGTCACCACACCTCAGGTTGAGTCACCTCAGCCGGTACGGGGATCGAACCCGGGCTGTAGGCCCCGCTCTGCATCACGAACCAGCCGTCCCACCAACTGAGCTAAACCGGCCCCCAGAGATTTTTTTGTCATAAATTTAGAGTACCCAATTCATTTTCTCCAATTAAGGGGCAATTTAGCGTGGCCAATCCACCTAACCTGCACATCTTTGGGTTGTGGGGGCGAAACCCACGCAGACACGGGGAGAATGTGCAAACTCCACACGGACAGTGACCCAGAGCCGGGATCGAACCTGGGACCTCGGCGCCATGAGGCAGCAGTGCTAACCACTAGGCCACCGTGCTGCCCTGCCGGCCCCCAGAGATGACAGGAGGCTGGGTCGTAGACACACATCTTCATTTGTATTCATATGGACAACAAAGGAAGATCTATGGAAGAAAACCGAGGCCTTTGAGGGGATAAATTCTTTGTTTTTTTTATCAATTTAAAGTACCCTATTTCCCCCCCCGCCGCCCCACCCACCCACCCCACAATTAAGGGGCAATTTATCATGGCCAATCCACCTAACCCGCACATCTTTGGACTGTGTGAGGAAACCGGAGCACCCGGAGGAAACCCACACAGACACAGGGAGAACGTGCAGACTCCGCACAGACAGTGACCCAGCCGGGAATCGAACCCGGGACCCTGGAGCTGTGAAGCGACTGCGCTAACCGCTATGTTGTCTGCAGGAGCAGAAAAATCTAACCAGCATCCCTCTCTTATCCCGTGTTGCTAAGATGAATTCGGAAATTCTACTCCCATGCAAACCAGGGATTATGTCTGGGAACGTGCTGGTGCGTATGGCTAATGATGTCAGGAGGTACGTGTACACATTGAGCCCCGGGAAGGAGGGATGCTACTCGGGGTTCCTCGAGACCAGCCAAAGATGAAACATCTTTGATTCAGCAGGCGGGATCCACAGAGTTGCCAATAAAAAAATAAAAAGGTGTTGATTCGATAAACATCCTCACTTGTACACCAACCAGCTTGGTCTGGAAGCCAAGCATAATGTTATTTAAGATTCAGGATTTCACACCGTGCTCTGCAAATTTCGAAGATCTATTGAACAAATTTTATGAGTCAAAGATTTGGGAGGAAGGGGGGGGGGGGGGGGGGGGGCGGGGGGAGAGAGGAGGGGAGAGAGAGAAGATAAATAGTTTCTGGACTAAATGTTCTTCCTTGCCACTCCCTCAACATCCACTTCTCTGCAAAGCCCTGAACTACAATTCTGTATAACACGAATGCTATAGATAGAGCAGTTTCCCGATGTCCATATCGTTTTATTAAAACAGTAAAAAAACAGTTAAAAAAATATATACAAGGCCAAACGGTACAAACACTAATTTTGTGTTGGAGAAATAGGGTACCCTCCCCTCAGTACCAATGTACAGGGAGGTGGGGGGGGGGGATACTCTGATTATCAAAACAGTTCACAACACGTTTCTCCAAAAAACAAATGATACGAGCACTAAACTTTGCGCTGGAGAGACCAGGTACCCACGTCTCTGTACCAACAGAAGGGAAAGGAGGGTGGTGGGAAGGGAGGGAGACCCTTGAAGGAGTAAAACGCCTTCTACATTTTGCTGCCCGCACCTCGATACCTCAATCTACAGCTTGTAAGGGACTGGCTTAAAAGCTGAAGTCCTTGAACGGATCTCTGGGAATCTGCAAGGTCATCAGATATTGGTCCAGCTAGGGCAGGGGTGGGCAAACTTTTCCGTGCAAGGGCCACATTCAGAAATTCACAATTCACAAAGGGCCGCATAGTATATTAAGTAAAATAATTACTTCACCCGGTTATGATTCTGGGCGCCTCATATAGAACATAGAACAGTACAGCACAGAACAGGCCCTTCGGCCCTCGACGTTGTGCCGAGCAATGATCACCCTACTCAAGTCAACGTATCCACCCTATACCAGTAAGTAACCCAACAGCCCCCCCCCCCATTAACCTTAAAAAAAAAATTTTTTTAAATATAAATTTTTTTTAAATAAAAATTTTTTTTAAATAAAAATTTTTTTTAATGACTTGGTGGGCCGCAGAAATACCTTTGGCGGGCCGCATGCGGCCCACGGGCCGTAGTTTGCCCACCCCTGAGCTAGGGCAATCCTGACCTCAAGGATGCTGAATTCTACAATATCTCAATGCGTTTGCCCCAGTTAGGGACTGGTTTAGCACAGGGCTAAATCGCTGGCTTTGAAAGCAGACCCAGGCAGGCCAGCAGCACAGGTTCAATTCCCGTGCCAGCCTCCCCTCAGTACCAATGTACAGGGGGGGGGGGGAAAGAGATATGTGGATACTCCCCCTGAACAGGCACCGGATTGTGGCGACTAGGGGCTTTTCACAGTGACTTCATTTGAAGCCTACTCGTGACAATAAGTGATTATTATTCCTTTCATTCACTCTGTAATAACAGATTTTTCGTCGACTTCCTCACAGCCTCAGAACCTTGACTTTTGTTCATTAGTGAGATGTGAGTACCGCAGGCTAAGCCAGCATTTATGGCCCATCCCCAATAGCCTGCGAGACGGTGGTAAGGAGCTGTCACCTTGAATTGAAGAGAGTGGCTTGCACGGCCATTTTGCGGGGCAGTTCAGCCTGATTGCTACGGGCCTGGAGTCACATGTAGGCCAGACCAGGTAAGAACGGCAGATTTCCTCCTTTAAAGAATGCTAACAACCAGATAAGTTTTTTTTTTAAATCATAATCCAGTGGCACCTATTTGGTCCCTATTGCTTTAATTAATTGAAATTTCGATATCCCAGGATCCATGGTGGGATTTGAACTCCTACCCGTAGATCATTATTCCAGGCCTCTGGATTGTTCATCCAGTAACAGAAATCAGTGTGGCTACCCAGTTAGGATGGTAGGAGACTTCGAGGGGAGCTCGCAGGTGGTGATGTTCCCAATGCATCTGCTGCCCTCGTCCTTCTAAGTGCCGGTGGGTTTGGAAGGTGCTGCCGAAGGAACCTCGGTGAGTTGCTGCAGTGCATCTTGTAGATGGTACACACGGCTGTCGTTGTGAGTCGGTGGTGGAGGGACTGGATGGAGTGCCAATCAAGCGGGGCCGCTTTGTCCTGGATGGTGTCGACCTTCTTGAGTGTTGTTGGAGCTGCGCTCATCCAGGCAAGTGGAGAGTATTCCCTCACACTCCTGACTTGTAGATGGTGGCATGTATTAATTTACCAGGAATGATTGGGATGTGAACTCTTGCCTCCGAGGGTTCAATTACATTATCGATTAAGAATCTGCTTTGGGACCCATGGAGCACTCAGTCCTTCGATGAGACAATAAAATCCTGTTGCTTCCTCCAAGATATCACGGCGTCAAAAGACAAAGATTGCTCATTCATATCAATGTGGTTTATGGAGGCTTGCTTGTCTATCACATCACCACAAGCCACTTCAAAGCAATTCACGGTAGGTGAAAGACTCTGGGGCCTTCGAGACACGCATTAAAACCAGGCAATTTAAAGTTTCTAGCTTTACACCCATTCTTCGCCCCCGGAACAGAATTCCTCATCAAAACATCGCTGAATAAAAATGACAGCGGCAAGAATCCGGAGTGTGTTCAGCAGGGACAGGAGCTGCTGTGTAAAAACCCTGCCCTCCACTTTACAAAGCCTTGGCCACACCGACTGTGTAAACACTCTCAACGAAGGGAGCGAAGAATATCCAGCACTTGCGGGCCCGTCCTCCAGAATCAGCCAGAAACGAGGACTTGCATTTGCATAGTGCCTTTAGCAGGTCACAGGATCGTTCTCAAACACGACTGGACACCCGGGTGCTATTCGGATAGCTGACTAAAAACGCGGTGAAGGAGCTGGGTTTTAAGGGGCATTTTGGAGAGGGGGAGGTGGAGAGGTTTTGGGGACGGAGCAGCGGAGCTCAGGGCCGAGTTGATTGGATGGCCAGGTTACCAATGGCAGCAAGGCGATAGGAACTGGAGAAAACACCTGCACGATAAGAGGAAGGAAACTGAAAATGCACAAAATCACTGCCGGCTAAAGTGGGGATATTTTGAATAATAAGATTAAGGCCCACCACATCTCCCGTACAAAACAGTTTTGGTTAAATTCATATCCCAGATCAACCATCAATATTCGCCAAAACAGCAACATTCTCAATATATATATTCGCAAAAGGCAGAATTTACAAAACATACGCAACTGCCCCAAGTGGGTTGGAGGAGATGGTTTTGCCTCCACGCCTCCCCACACTCATTTCCTCGGCCTACACGCAAAGGCTGTCCATTTGGGCGAGGTAGCAGAGATCCTCCAGGGCAACGTGTACACCGGTGAGATTCACCGGCTTTAAGACAGCAGACAAAATCATATTTGCACGGACACAATTACGAAGATGCAAAAAATGCAACAGAACGTTGCTCCGCTGGTCCGCGCACAACCAGAGAGGTGCCAACACTCTCCTGACGCCCGCAAAGCAAGAAACCCAAGTCGGCACAGTGACCCCCCCCCCCGGGGTTCAACACCAGCCCACTTACCCAAGTCAACGAGTTATGAAACTACCTCCTGACTCCACGAAAGAGCAACACTCAACAAAGTCAATCCAACGCAAAAAGATAGACAAGATCCCCACTCCCAATTAATAAAATAAAACTGAAAATCGGAAACAGAAACAGAAAACGCTGGAAAAACTGCGGAGAGAGAAACAAGAGTTACGGTTCGGCATCCAGAACCCGGAGCTCCCATCTCCAATGACCTTCTCACCCTCTCTCTCACACACTTCCCAGAGCACAGATAACACCCAGGGCCAGGTAAACCTTTCACATCTCCACCTCACAAACTATCTCATCTCTTTATTTGATCTGTGCCAGCCGCGGCACAGTTGGCAGCACACTCTGACTTGCTCCCGAGGTAAGCCCCACTCCACTTTAGCACCAGAGCCAAGGCTGGCGCCCCCGTATGGTACGGAGGGCGCACTACAGTGTTGTAGGTGCTGAATCTCGGACGAGATGTTAAACGGAGGCCCCATCTGTCTGCGGGGGGGGATGAAATTCAGCATGTCTGCATCGACTCTCACAAACGTCCACAGATGTGCCATAGAGAGCATCCTATCCGGCTGCATCACAGCCTGGTATGGCAACTGCTCGGTCCAAGATCGCAAGAAACTGCAGAGTGTGGTGAACTCAGCCCAACACATCACACAAGCTTGCCACCCTTCCATTGATTCTGCCTACACCTCCCGCTGCCTCAGTAAGGCAGACAGCATTATCAGAGACCCCTCCCACCCAGGCATTGCCTTCTTCCAGACCCTTCCATCAGGCAGAAGGTACAGAAGTCTGAACATTCGCACATCCAGACATAGGAACAGGTTCTTCCCCACAGCTACTAGACTCCTCAACGACTCCCCCTTGGACTGATCTGTTCCCTGCAAGAACACCATTCACGACGCCCTATGCTGCTCTTGCTCATGTATTGGCTTTGTTTGGCCCCTTGTTCCGCACTGTAACCAATCACTGTTTGTCAATGTACCATTTGTCAATGTTCTCTGCCGATTATTCTTTTTTTGTCTACTATGTACATACTGTGTACGTTCCCTCGCCTGCAGAAAAATACTTTTCACCGTACTTCAGTACATGTGACAATAAATCAAATCAATCAGTCAATGTAACAGATGCCATGGGATTGGGGGGGGGGGGGGGGGGGGGGGGGGGGGGGGGAGAACCCTTGCAAACGTCCAGGAAGCGTTTTTGGTTATTATTCTTTCCTCGGAAGTGGGCGTTGCTGGCAGGATCAGCATTTGCTGCCCCTCCCCTAATGGTCCTTGAATGGAGAGGCTCTCTCGGCTATGTCAGAGCCAGCCACGTATCACATGTGGGCCACACCGGGTAAGAACGGCAGATTTTGGCAGCAGGGTGGCACAGTGGGTTAGCCCTGCGGCCTCACGGCGCCGAGGTCCCAGGTTCGATCCCGGCTCTGGGTCACCGTCCGTGTGGAGTTTGCACATTCTCCCCGTGTTTGCGTGGGTTTCGCCCCCACAACCCAAAGATGTACAGGGTAGGTGGATTGACCACGCTGCCCCCGTAACTCAATAACCCCAGCTAACCTTTTTGGTCACTCAGGGCAATTCAGCACGGCCGATCCACCTAACCTGCACGTCTTTGGACTGTAGGAGGAAACCGGAGCACCCGGGAGGAAACCCACGCACACACGGGGAGAACGTGCAGACCCCGCACAGACAGTGACCCAGCGGGGAATTGAACCTGGGACCCTGGCGATGTGAAGCCAGCTGTACAGCTGTGAAGTGCTATCCACTTGTGGTGCCGTGCTTATGCTTTCAAAACCAAAGTCGGACTTCGCCAAACGAGAGCTTGCCGATTTTAACGGGAAATTAATTGTAAAATCTCCCAACACCGTGTGGCACCGTTGAAAATTCCCAAAGGAAATCCCCCCCCTGAAGTTTGGGCTGCTGGACCACAGGAAACGCTGTCGCACAGCAGGATCCCACAGACAGCAATGCGCTGTTTCAGTGACATCGCACAGGCTAAATGCTGGTCGAGGTGCCGGGGAGAATTCCCCCCGCTCGTCTCCAAAACAGTTTTTGCATCTTCTCCCGCCTCATTTCATTCTCCGGAGTCGCTTTCGCATCAAACGCTTCTTGGGTTTCCCAAAATGAAACAAAAAAAGTTAAGCTCCTGCAAGCAACACCGAGCCAACGGACATACAAAACTAAGGGCAAGAGCCAGAATTTAAAACATTGCACATACTCTACAGCACTGGGGATCGGGCCAGAAAGGAGCAGGCGAGGGAACAGCTTTCAACATTGAGCTCAGCCAGGGTTTCAACGCCAACAAGCTGAACTCTTCTTACTTCTTGCATATGCTCCACAAAGCACTGGCAACTCTGCTCTCAGACCTCGTTCAAGTCGCTGTGTCAGATCAGGAGTGTCACAGCGTTTCTGACCACAAAGGGCACTAAAGCCCACAGTATCCTGGGCTTTATTAACAGGGGCATAGAGTAGAAGAGCGAGGAGGTGATGCCGAACTTATTCAAGGCACTAGTTAGACCCCAGCTGGAATATTGTGCACAGTTCTGGGAGCCACACTATAAGAAGGACGCGAACGCATCGGAGAGAAGGTTCACAAAAATGGTCCAGACTTCAGTGAGGCGGATAGATTGGAGAGATTGGGACTGATCTCCTAGGAGAGAAGGCGGCTGGTCGGAGATTTGGTGGGGATGCTCAAAATCAGGAGGGGCTGGACAGAGTAGACAGGGAGAAACTGTTCCCACTCGGAAAAGGATCAGGGAGGAGAGGGGCACAGATTTAAAAAGTGATTTAGAAAAGAAACAAAATGTGATGTGCAGAAAAACATTTTCACACGGCGAGTGTTTGGGGTCTGGAAGTGTGGTGGAGGCAAGTTCACTCGAGGCATGCGAGGGGGCATTAGATGATTATCTGAATAGGAACAATGCCTGGGGGTACGGGGAAAAGGCAGGGGAGCTGCACTAAGCCATGACACTCGTGTGGAGGGACGGTGCAGACTCGATGGGCCGAATGGCCCCCTTCTGCATTGTAATAATTCTGTGAAGGCACCATTAGCCAAACCCAATCCTGTCCTTCAACCGTTCCCTGCATCCTCTAGCTAGGCCATCAACAACGCTGCAAGCGGGCCGCGTGTGTTGGGTTGGGGGGGGCGGGAGAGGGGCAACGTTGGTGGGCGGTGATCGCTGACCGGTCATCACCAGCGCCCAAAACGGCTCCCGCGCAGTCGTGAGGTGGGAGGGCTGCACTGTCAGAGGTGCCGTGTTTTGAAGCGGAGTTACAAACCACCTGTCCTCCATTCTGAACAAATTCTCCTGGGCAATATCTATCCCTCGACCAATATCAGGAAAAAGGAAGGGTCATTATCGCACTGCCGCTTGTGGGAGGGAGCGTGCCTCGCACTCATTGCCGACATTGCAAACAGCGGCTACATTTTCAAACTCAAAGCAAAGTCGTGAAAGATCTGACACAGAAAACAAATCTTTCCACAAGGGGAATAAGAGTGGGTTTGAACTCAATATTCCGCCATTGTCAAATATCTCTCCAATAATGGTCCCTGTTTAGCAAAATGGCCGCCCGGGTAAGGAGCTGGGCGGTAGCCAATACCTGTGGAATGAAGGGTGGGAGGAAACATGACACATCCAAATTAACAAAAGAAACACAAGTGAAAGAAGCCATGAACAATGAGTAGTTTCTCCTGATCACGTTCAATTAAACGGATAAAAATGCTCTTCTCCTCACCATCCTCCCCGGTTTGTTTTACACATGAGTCACTGCTGAGGAACCCACTACAAGGCAAGGTGTGGGCTGAACAAACAGGATATAAAGCAGCTGTTCCCCTCCACAGCACAAACTGCCCCAGCTCAGCTTTAATCTGGTTGCCTCGCAAAGCGCCCAGAAGGTGTTTGATGTGGAAAACAGAGAAGTGTTGCCTCCGGTGCAGTAGGGGGCACTCCTGAGGCTGGGACTGAAGAACACTGATGGCACATGACAGCGGGAGCCTTACTCTGTATCTAACCCCGTGCTGTACCTGTCCTGGGAGTGTTTGATGGGGACAGTGTAGAGGGAGCTTTACTCTGTATCTAACCCCGTGCTGTACCTGTCCTGGGAGTGTTTGATGGGGACAGTGTAGAGGGAGCCTTACTCTGTATCTAACCCCGTGCTGTACCTGTCCTGGGAGTGTTTGATGGGGACAGTGTAGAGGGAGCCTTACTCTGTATCTAACCCCGTGCTGTACCTGTCCTGGGAGTGTTTGATGGGGACAGTGTAGAGGGAGCTTTAACCTGTATCTAACCCCGTGCTGTACCTGTCCTGGGAGTGTTTGAGGGGGACAGTGTAGAGGGAGCTTTACTCTGTATCTAACCCCGTGCTGTAACTGTCCTGGGAGTGTTTGATGGGGACAGTGTAGAGGGAGCTTTACTCTGTATCTAACCCCGTGCTGTACCTGTCCTGGGAGTGTTTGAGGGGGACAGTGTAGAGGGAGCTTTACTCTGTAACTAACCCCGTGCTGTACCTGTCCTGGGAGTGTTTGATGGGGACAGTGTAGAGGGAGCTTTACTCTGTATCTAACCCCGTGCTGTACCTGTCCTGGGAGTGTTTGATGGGGACAGTGTAGAGGGAGCTTTACTCTGTATCTAACCCCGTGCTGTACCTGTCCTGGCAGTGTTTGATGGGGACAGTGTAGAGGGAGCTTTACTCTGTATCCAACCCCGTGCTGTACCTGTCCTGGGAGTGTTTGATGGGGACAGTGTAGAGGGAGCTTTACTCTGTATCTAACCCCGTGCTGTACCTGTCCTGGGAGTGTTTGATGGAGACAGTGTAGAGGGAGCTTTACTCTGTATCTAACCCCGTGCTGTACCTGTCCTGGGAGTGTTTGATGGGGCAGTTAGAGGGAGTTTACTCTCTCTTTCTGTCTCACCTGCGACTTGGGACTTGTGTCACTGACCTTAAATGTCAGAAAGCGGAAAGTGGTAAGATTTTCAAATAACGACACCCGTCGACTCGATGTGCTGACGTTGTCAACATGTGCCGCACATGTAACTGGGTCATTCCACAATTTCCATGGGGAATCGCACCATCAGAATTCATCACCTCGTGTCTACAATGAACTGCCACAGCTGTGGGCCCATTCAGATGCTGACATAACGTCACAGGCACTGTTGATGCAGGCGTGCTACTAATCCTGGGCTGTGACGCATTTTAAACTTAAAAGTGGACAGAGTTGGTCATTACTGCAACCACGTCTATTTACAGCTGGGAAAGTGCTGCCAGGGTCACAATACTGTGCGCATGGGTCTGCGTGCCATACTATAAAGGGAGGAATGAGTCCAGAGCGACTTCAGAAAAGGAGGGCCACAGATCCCGGCGCTGGGTGGTCGCATTGCCAACTCTGGTACAGCCAACCAATCTAACCCGGGTTTGAGTTCTGGTCTTTGGGGCGTTACCCTGATGCACGATGGGATGTCTCACTAGGTTGAAGGTGCAACATGAATGCAAGATGGGGTGGCACGGCGGCGCAGTGGTTAGCACTGCTGCCTCAAGGCGCTGAGGAACCGGGTTCGAATCCCGGCCCCGGGTCACTATCCATGTGGAGTTTGCACATTCTCCCCGTGTCTGCGTGGGTCTCCCCCCCCCCCCCCCAACCCAAAGATGTGCGGGGCAGGTGGATTGGCCGCGCTAAATTGCCCCTCAATTGGAAAAAGAATTGGGTACTCTAAATTTATATTCAAAAAAATAAATGCAAGTTGGCGTTGCAGGTGGGGCAGCCGAAATGACACCCGGTACCCTCAGCTTGCCGAAGACAAGTCCCGCTCATGCAGCAAGCTGGGTGTTTTTGGCATCAGTCTCTGAAGGGAATCACCAGGTACATCCTGGGTAGGGAAGAGAGGTACCTGTAACACATAGCGCCTTCGGGAAAGAGGAGATCGCAAGTCAAAACACCTGACAAATCCAGCTCTTCCCACCTATTTACACAGCCTGCAACAGAGCCATGGGGCGATGGAGGCGTAGCGGCCACCAATACTCTGGAGACACGGCTGCACTATTTATAAAGCATCTTTAACACGATAAATGGGCGTGTGTTATCAGTCAAGACTCTGCACCGAGACACAATGTGAGGTATCGGGTGGCAAACAGGATTGAAAGGGGTGTCTTATAGAAAGGAGGGGGGGGTTCCACACAGTGTATGGTCTGGCAACCATACACTGTGTGGAACCCCCCCCCCACAGTGTACACAGTGTATGATAGTATAACTGGCAACGCTGGAGCAAGGGTAATGGGGGACGTGCTGCGCAAGAGGCCAAATCAGGGGGGGGCACAGAGGTACAGTCAGTTTGGAAAAGGTTCGGGAGGCTGGTGCGGTGGGGCCATCAGGCCACACACCAAGTTCAACACAAGAATTAAGATTTTCAAATCGAGTCGGTGCCACACCGGTTATCAAACAAACACGGTGGCAACGTCCACGTGATCGGAGCGGAAGTGAAGACGTCGCAATGTCGTTAAAATAATACCCGTGGTCCCAGAAGATTTAAAGTAACAAACATGCCATTTAATAAGCATCTTTCACAGGCTCAGGATGCTCCCCGAACACTTTGCAGCCAAGGAAGTGCTTCGGATTAATCACGGTCAATCTCTCAGTCAATGTCCGCACAGCAAGGCCCAACTGCTATGTAACATTTGGTGTTGTTGACCCAACTAATAAATATGGGGCAGGACGGTGTGGTCACTCCCAGAGTAGTTTTTTAATCATTACCAAGGGATGGAATACACCCGTCTGAGTTTACAGAAGAAGATTCGCTTTTAAAATCTCATCCAAATGCCAGAATCCTGTATCCCCGACAGCTTGGTTTGCACCCTCTGTACCGAACCCCCGGCAGCGTGGCTCGCTCCCTCTGTACCGAACCCCCGGCAGCGTGGCTCGCTCCCTCTGTACCGAACCCCCGGCAGCGTGGCTCGCTCCCTCTGTACCGAACCCCCGGCAGTGCGGCGCTCCCTCTGTACCGAACCCCCGGCAGTGCGGCGCTCCCTCTGTACCGAACCCCCGGCAGTGCGGCGCTCCCTCTGTACCGAACCCCCGGCAGTGCGGCGCTCCCTCTGTATGAACCCCCGGCAGTGCGGCGCTCCCTCTGTACCGAACCCCCGGCAGTGCGGCGCTCCCTCTGTATGAACCCCCGGCAGTGCGGCGCTCCCTCTGTACCGAACCCCCGGCAGCGTGGCTCACTCCCTCTGTACCGAACCCCCGGCAGTACGCCGCTCCCTCTGTACCGAACCCCCGGCAGTGCGGCGCTCCCTCTGTACCGAACCCCCGTCAGCGTGGCTCACTCCCTCTGTACCGAACCCCCGGCAGCGTGGCTCGCTCCCTCTGTACCGAACCCCCGGCAGCGTGGCTCGCTCCCTCTGTATGAACCCCCCGGCAGTGCGGCGCTCCCTCTGTACCGAACCCCCGGCAGCGTGGCTCGCTCCCTCTGTACCGAACCCCCGGCAGCGTGGCTCGCTCCCTCTGTACCGAACCCCCGGCAGTACGGCGCTCCCTCTGTATGAACCCCCGGCAGTGCGGCGCTCCCCCTGTACCGAACCCCCGGCAGTACGGCGCTCCCTCTGTACTGAACCCCCGGCAGTACGGCGCTCCCTCTGTACCGAACCCCCGGCAGTACGGCGCTCCCTCTGTACCGAACCCCCGGCAGTGCAGCGCTCCCTCTGTATGAACCCCCGGCAGTGCGGCGCTCCCTCTGTATGAACCCCCGGCAGTACTGCGCTCCCTCTGTATGAACCCCCGGCAGTGCAGCGCTCCCTCTGTATGAACCCCCGGCAGTGCGGCGCTCCCTCTGTACCGAACCCCCGGCAGTGCGGCGCTCCCTCTGTACCGAACCCCCGGCAGTACGGCGCTCCCTCTGTACCGAACCCCCGGCAGTACGGCGCTCCCTCTGTACCGAACCCCCGGCAGTACGGCGCTCCCTCTGTACCGAACCCCCGGCAGTGCGGCGCTCCCTCTGTACCGAACCCCTGGCAGTGCGGCGCTCCCTCTGTACCGAACCCCCGGCAGTACGGCGCTCCCTCTGTATGAACCCCCGGCAGCGTGGCTCGCTCCCTCTGTACCGAACCCCCGGCAGTGCGGCGCTCCCTCTGTATGAACCCCCGGCAGCGTGGCTCGCTCCCTCTGTACCGAACCCCCTGCAGTACGGCGCTCCCTCTGTATGAACCCCCGGCAGTGCGGCGCTCCCTCTGTACCGAACCCCCGGCAGCGTTGCTCGCTCCCTCTGTACCGAACCCCCGGCAGCGTGGCTCGCTCCCTCTGTACCGAACCCCCGGCAGTACGGCGCTCCCTCTGTATGAACCCCCGGCAGTGCGGCGCTCCCTCTGTATGAACCCCCGGCAGCGTGGCTCGTTCCCTCTGTACCGAACCCCCGGCAGTGCGGCGCTCCCTCTGTATGAACCCCCGGCAGCGTGGCTCGTTCCCTCTGTCCACGTCCACGTGATCGGAGCGGAAGTGAAGACGTCGCAATGTCGTTAAAATAATACCCGTGGTCCCAGAAGATTTAAAGTAACAAACATGCCATTTAATAAGCATCTTTCACAGGCTCAGGATGCTCCCCGAACACTTTGCAGCCAAGGAAGTGCTTCGGATTAATCACGGTCAATCTCTCAGTCAATGTCCGCACAGCAAGGCCCAACTGCTATGTAACATTTGGTGTTGTTGACCCAACTAATAAATATGGGGCAGGACGGTGTGGTCACTCCCAGAGTAGTTTTTTAATCATTACCAAGGGATGGAATACACCCGTCTGAGTTTACAGAAGAAGATTCGCTTTTAAAATCTCATCCAAATGCCAGAATCCTGTATCCCCGACAGCTTGGTTTGCACCCTCTGTACCGAACCCCCGGCAGCGTGGCTCGCTCCCTCTGTACCGAACCCCCGGCAGCGTGGCTCGCTCCCTCTGTACCGAACCCCCGGCAGCGTGGCTCGCTCCCTCTGTACCGAACCCCCGGCAGTACGGCGCTCCCTCTGTACCGAACCCCCGGCAGTGCGCCGCTCCCTCTGTACCGAACCCCCGGCAGTGCGCCGCTCCCTCTGTACCGAAACCCCCGGCAGTGCGGCGCTCCCTCTGTATGAACCCCCGGCAGTGCGGCGCTCCCTCTGTACCGAACCCCCGGCAGTGCGGCGCTCCCTCTGTATGAACCCCCGGCAGTGTGGCGCTCCCTCTGTACCGAACCCCCGGCAGCGTGGCTCACTCCCTCTGTACCGAACCCCCGGCAGTGCGGCGCTCCCTCTGTATGAACCCCCGGCAGTGCGGCGCTCCCTCTGTATGAACCCCCGGCAGTGCGGCGCTCCCTCTGTACCGAACCCCCGGCAGTGCGGCGCTCCCTCTGTATGAACCCCCGGCAGTGCGGCGCTCCCTCTGTACCGAACCCCCGGCAGTACGGCGCTCCCTCTGTACCGAACCCCCGGCAGTACGGTGCTCCCTCTGTACCGAACCCCCGGCAGTGCGGCGCTCCCTCTGTACCGAACCCCCGTCAGCGTGGCTCACTCCCTCTGTACCGAACCCCCGGCAGCGTGGCTCGCTCCCTCTGTACCGAACCCCCGGCAGCGTGGCTCGCTCCCTCTGTATGAACCCCCGGCAGCGTGGCTCGCTCCCTCTGTACCGAACCCCCGGCAGCGTGGCTCGCTCCCTCTGTATGAACCCCCGGCAGTGCGGCGCTCCCTCTGTACCGAACCCCCGGCAGCGTGGCTCGCTCCCTCTGTACCGAACCCCCGGCAGCGTGGCTCGCTCCCTCTGTACCGAACCCCCGGCAGTACGGCGCTCCCTCTGTATGAACCCCCGGCAGTGCGGCGCTCCCCCTGTACCGAACCCCCGGCAGTACGGCGCTCCCTCTGTACTGAACCCCCGGCAGTACGGCGCTCCCTCTGTACCGAACCCCCGGCAGTACGGCGCTCCCTCTGTACCGAAACCCCCGGCAGCGTGGCGCTCCCTCTGTATGAACCCCCGGCAGTGCGGCGCTCCCTCTGTATGAACCCCTGGCAGTACGGCGCTCCCTCTGTATGAACCCCCGGCAGTGCGGCGCTCCCTCTGTATGAACCCCCGGCAGTGCGGCGCTCCCTCTGTACCGAACCCCCGGCAGTGCGGCGCTCCCTCTGTACCGAACCCCCGGCAGTACGGCGCTCCCTCTGTACCGAACCCCCGGCAGTACGGCGCTCCCTCTGTACCGAACCCCCGGCAGTACGGCGCTCCCTCTGTACCGAACCCCCGGCAGTGCGGCGCTCCCTCTGTACCGAACCCCTGGCAGTGCGGCGCTCCCTCTGTACCGAACCCCCGGCAGTACGGCGCTCCCTCTGTATGAACCCCCGGCAGCGTGGCTCGCTCCCTCTGTACCGAACCCCCGGCAGTGCGGCGCTCCCTCTGTACCGAACCCCCGGCAGCGTGGCTCGCTCCCTCTGTACCGAACCCCCTGCAGTACGGCGCTCCCTCTGTATGAACCCCCGGCAGTGCGGCGCTCCCTCTGTACCGAACCCCCGGCAGCGTGGCTCGCTCCCTCTGTACCGAACCCCCGGCAGCGTGGCTCGCTCCCTCTGTACCGAACCCCCGGCAGTACGGCGCTCCCTCTGTATGAACCCCCGGCAGTGCGGCGCTCCCTCTGTATGAACCCCCGGCAGCGTGGCTCGTTCCCTCTGTACCGAACCCCCGGCAGTGCGGCGCTCCCTCTGTATGAACCCCCGGCAGCGTGGCTCGTTCCCTCTGTACCGGACCCCCAGCAGTGCGGCGCTCCCTCTGTATGAACCCCCGGCAGTGCAGCGCTCCCTCTGTATGAACCCCCGGCAATACGGCGCTCCCTCTGTATGAACCCCCGGCAGTGCGGCGCTCCCTCTGTATGAACCCCCGGCAGTGCAGCGCTCCCTCTGTATGAACCCCCGGCAGTGCGGCGCTCCCTCTGTACCGACCCCCCTGGCAGTGCGGCGCTCCCTCTGTACCGAACCCCCGGCAGTGCGGCGCTCCCTCTGTACCGAACCCCCGGCAGTGTGGCGCTCCCCCTGTACCGAACCCCCGGCAGTGCGCCGCTCCCTCTGTATGAACCCCCGGCAGTGCGGCGCTCCCTCTGTATGAACCCCCGGCAGTACAGCGCTCCCTCTGAATGAACCCCCGGCAGTGCGGCGCTCCCTCTGTATGAACCCCTGGCAGTGCGGCGCTCCCTCTGTACCGAACCCCTGGCAGTACGGCGCTCCCTCTGTATGAACCCCCGGCAGTGCGGCGCTCCCTCTGTACCGAACCCCCGGTAGTGCGGCGCTCCCTCTGTATGAACCCCCGGCAGTACGGCGCTCCCTCTGTACCGAACCCCCGGCAGTGCGGCGCTCCCTCTGTACCGAACCCCCGGCAGTGCGGCGCTCCCTCTGTATGAACCCCCGGCAGTACGGCGCTCCCTCTGTATGAACCTCCGGCAGTGCAGCGCTCCCTCTGGATGAACCCCCGGCAGTGCGGCGCTCCCTCTGTACCGAACCCCCGGCAGTACGGCAGTCCCTCTGTATGAACCCCCCGGCAGTGCGGCGCTCCCTCTGTACCGAACCCCCGGCAGTGTGGCGCTCCCTCTGTACCGAACCCCCGGCAGTGTGGCGCTCCCTCTGTACCGAACCCCCGGCAGTACGACGCTCCCTCTTTATGAACCCCCGTTAGTGCGGCGCTCCCTCTGTACCGAACCCCCGGCAGTGTGGCGCTCCCTCTGTACCGAACCCCCGGCAGTGTGGCGCTCCCTCTGTACCGAACCCCCGGCAGTGCGGCGCTCCCTCTGTACCGAACCCCCGGCAGTACGGCGCTCCCTCTGTATGAACCCCCAGCAGTGCGGCGCTCCCTCTGTACCGAACCCCCGGCAGTACGGCGCTCCCTCTGTATGAACCCCCGGCAGTGCGGCGCTCCCTCTGTACCGAACCCCCGGCAGTGCGCCGCTCCCTCTGTACCGAACCCCCAGCAGTGCGGCGCTCCCTCTGTATGAACCCCCGGCAGTGCGGCGCTCCCTCTGTATGAACCCCCGGCAGTGCGGCGCTCCCTCTGTATGAACCCCCGGCAGTGCGGCGCTCCCTCTGTATGAACCCCCGGCAGTGCGGCGCTCCCTCTGTACCGAACCCCCGGCAGTGCGGCGCTCCCTCGGTACCGAACCCCCGGCAGTGCGGCGCTCCCTCTGTATGAACCCCCGGCAGTGCGGCGCTCCCTCTGGATGAACCCCCGGCAGTGCGGCGCTCCCTCTGTACCGAACCCCCGGCAGTGCAGCGCTCCCTCTGTATGAACCTCCGGCAGTGCGGCGATCCCTCTGGATGAACCCCCGGCAGTGCGGCGCTCCCTCTGTACCGAACCCCCGGCAGTACGGCAGTCCCTCTGTATGAACCCCCGGCAGTGCGGCGCTCCCTCTGTACCGAACCCCCGGCAGTGTGGCGCTCCCTCTGTACCGAACCCCCGGCAGTACGGCAGTCCCTCTGTATGAAACCCCCGGCAGTGCGGCGCTCCCTCTGTACTGAACCCCCGGCAGTGCGGCGCTCCCTCTGTATGAACCCCCGGCAGCGTGGCTCGCTCCCTCTGTACCGAACCCCCGGCAACGTGGCTCGCTCCCTCTGTACCGAACCCCCTGGCAGTGCAGCGCTCCCTCTGGATGAACCCCCGGCAGTGCGGCGCTCCGTTTCCCCTGGCAGTGCGGCGCTCCGTTTCCCCTGGCAGTGCGGCGCTCCGTTTCCCCTGGCAGTGCGGCGCTCCCTCTGGATGAACCCCTGGCAGTGCGGCGCTCCGTTTCCCCTGGCAGTGCGGCGCTCCCTCTGGATGAACCCCTGGCAGTGCGGCGCTCCGTTTCCCCTGGCAGTGCGGCGCTCCCTCTGGATGAACCCCTGGAAGTGCGGCGCTCCGTTTCCCCTGGCAGTGCGGCGCTCCCTCTGGATGAACCCCTGGCAGTGCGGCGCTCCGTTTCCCCTGGCAGTGCGGCGCTCCCTCTGGATGAACCCCTGGAAGTGCGGCGCTCCCTCTGGATGAACCCCTGGAAGTGCGGCGCTCCGTTTACCCCGGCAGTGCGGCTCCCTCACCGCACTGACACCGAAACAGACTTGATTATGTGCTGAAGTCTTGGGCTTCTGACTCAGACTTGCAACTTTCCGATTCAGGAAATGAATGACCAACGAGGCAAGAACACAACTTGATAACCAAGGGAACCAGGACCACCAGCCGCTAACCAACATCCTCCTCAGCATTTAACACAGGGTAACGTCTCGTGCAGTTGTCCCAAACTAGGTAGCCATTCTCTGCCGTGAATGGACACGTAGAAGACATGTAACCAGCTGCAATACATCAGCTGTATGTTGCAACTTTAATCTCAACAGCTACAGATCTCTCCAATTTTTGAAAAAAGCTCGATGCCATCTGTTAGTGGTCAAGACGACTGTGTTACAGGCTGAAAAACAATTCCATTGCATAATCGAGCGGGGCCTTGATGTCCAACGTTTGCCTGCACCCATGTTATTTGGCAGCCTGCAAGCTGCAATTACTCAATCCGCGAAGATGCTCCAGATTCTGTTGTTATTCAGGGTTTCCCCTCGAGTGCTGTTGCTGTTTTATTTTCACAGGAGTCGATGTGGGGGGTGTCAGAGGGCACGCAGCAGCAGAAAGGTGCGATGATCCAACCCTCCGCCAAGCGTGCTGGTGGAATAGTGGACAGGACACGGAGGGTGGGCGGCGGGGGGGGGGGGTCATCGGACGGGAGAGACACTGCACACGCCATCCGCAGTCCCAAAGCTGCAGCGTTGGCAGAGAATAGCCTCGGGAGCCGTGGGGAAATCATGCAAGGTGCAGAGGGCGGGAAACACGGCGAGCTGGGCTGACAGCCGGAGTCTGAGATCACAAACTCCTATCTCTCTCTCGCCTCGTTGCTCTGCTCCACAAATCAAAGCGGCTGCGAGGCACCTCCAAGAAGTGTTTTTGCAGAATTCAGCTGCCGACTAAGCTTATTTCAAACAAACCACTTCACAACAGCTGATAAACAGCACTGCCTAATGACATTCCGCTCCCCCCTAACCCCTTCACAAAAACAATTTCACTTCGCTATTTTTTTTTTTTTCTTTTGAAAG
>NC_052169.1:5141013-5296888 GCF_902713615.1 Scyliorhinus canicula | reverse complement strand
CACACAGAAATACAGACAGGGATCACACAGAAATACAGACAGGATCACACAGAAATACAGACAGGATCACACAGAAATACAGACAGGGATCACACAGAAATACAGACAGGGATCACACAGAAATACAGACAGGGATCACACAGAAATACAGACAGGGATCACACAGAAATACAGACAGATCACACAGAAATACAGACAGGATCACACAGAAATACAGACAGGGATCACACAGAAATACAGACAGGATCACACAGAAATACAGACAGGGATCACACAGAATACAGACAGGGATCACACAGAAATACAGACAGATCACACAGAAATACAGACAGGGATCACACAGAAATACAGACAGATCACACAGAAATACAGACAGGATCACACAGAAATACAGACAGGATCACACAGAAATACAGACAGGATCACACAGAAATACAGACAGGATCACACAGAATACAGACAGGATCAACAGAAATACAGACAGGGATCACACAGAAATACAGACAGGGATCACACAGAAATACAGACAGATCACACAGAAATACAGACAGGATCACACAGAAATACAGACAGGATCACACAGAAATACAGACAGGGATCACACAGAAATACAGACAGGGATCACACAGAAATACAGACAGGGATCACACAGAAATACAGACAGGGATCACACAGAAATACAGACAGATCACACAGAAATACAGACAGATCACACAGAAATACAGACAGGGATCACACAGAAATACAGACAGGATCACACAGAAATACAGACAGGGATCACACAGAAATACAGACAGGGATCACACAGAAATACAGACATGGATCACACAGAAATACAGACAGGGATCACACAGAAATACAGACAGGATCACACAGAAATACAGACAGGATCACACAGAAATACAGACAGGGATCACACAGAAATACAGAGAGTGATCACACAGAAATACAGACAGATCACACAGAAATACAGACAGATCACACAGAAATAAAGACAGGGATCACACAGAAATACTGACAGTGATCACACAGAAATACAGACAGGGATCGCACAGAAATACAGACAGGGATCACACAGAAATAAAGACAGGGATCACACAGAAATACAGACAGTGATCACACAGAAATACAGACAGGGATCACACAGAAATACAGACAGGGATCACACAGAAATACAGACAGATCACACAGAAATACAGACAGGGATCACACAGGAATAAAGACAGGGATCACACAGAAATACAGACAGATCACGCAGAAATACAGACAGGTCACACAGAAATACAGACAGATCACACAGAAACACAGACAGGGATCACACAGAAATACAGACAGGGATCACACAGAAATACAGACAGATCGCACAGAAATACAGACAGATCACACAGAAATACACACAAGGATCACACAGAAATACAGACAGGGATCACACAGAAATACAGACAGATCACACAGAAATACAGACAGATCACACAGAACTACAGGAATCACACAGAAATACAGACAGGGATCACACAGAATACAGACAGGGATCACCCAGAAATACAGACAGGATCACACAGAAATACAGACGGATCACACAGAAATACAGACAGGATCCACACAGAAATACAGACAGGGATCACACAGAAATACAGACAGGGATCACACAGAAATACAGGACAGGGATCACACAGAAATACAGACAGGGATCACACAGAAATACAGACAGGGATCACACAGAAATACAGACAGATCACACAGAAATACAGACAGGGATCACACAGAAATACAGACAGGGATCACACAGACAGGGATCACACAGAAATACAGACAAGGGATCACACAGAAATACAGACAGGATCACACAGAAATACAGACAGGGATCACACAGAAATACAGACAGGGATCACACAGAAATACAGACAGATCACACAGAAATACAGACAGGATCACACAGAATACAGACAGATCACACAGAAATACAGACAGATCACACAGAAATACAGACAGGATCACACAGAAATACAGACGGGATCACACAGAAATACAGGCAGATCACACAGAAATACAGACAGGATCACACAGAAATACAGACAGATCACACAGAAATACAGACAGGATCACACAGAAATACAGACAGATCACACAGAAATATAGACAGGATCACACAGAAATACAGACAGGATCACACAGAAATACAGACAGGGATCACACAGAAATACAGACAGGGATCACACAGAAATACAGACAGGGATCACACAGAAATACAGACAGGGATCACACAGAAATACAGACAGGGATCACACAGAAATACAGACAGATCACACAGAAATACAGACAGGGATCACACAGAAATACAGAAAGGATCACACAGAAATACAGACAGGGATCACACAGAATACAGACAGGGATCACACAGAAATACAGACAGGGATCACACAGAAATACAGACAGATCACACAGAATACAGACAGGGATCACACAGAAATACAGACAGATCACACAGAAATACAGACAGGGATCACACAGGAAATACAGACAGGGATCACACAGAAATACAGACAGTGGATCACACAGAAATACAGACAGGATCACACAGAAATACAGACAGGATCACAAGAATACAGACAGGATCACACAGAAATACAGACAGGATCACACAGAAATACAGACAGGGATCACACAGAAATACAGACAGGATCACACAGAAATACAGACAGGGATCACACAGAAATACAGACAGATCACACAGAAATACAGAGAGATCACACAGAAATACAGACAGGGATCACACAGAAATACAGACAGGGATCACACAGAAATACAGACAGGGATCACACAGAAATAAAGACAGATCACACAGAAATACAGACAGATCACACAGAAATACAGACAGATCACACAGAAATACAGACAGGGATCACACAGAAATACAGACAGATCACACAGAAATACAGACAGGGATCACACAGAAATACAGACAGATCACACAGAAATACAGACAGATCACACAGAAATACAGACAGGGATCACACAGAAATACAGACAGATCACACAGAAATACAGACAGATCACACAGAAATACAGACAGATCACACAGAAATACAGACAGATCACACAGAAATACGGACAGATCACACAGAAATATCGAAAGGGATCATATCGAAATTCAGACGTGGATCACACAGAAATACAGACATGGATCACACAGAAATACAGACAGATCACACAGAAATACAGACAGGGATCACACAGAAATACAGACAGGGATCACACAGAAATACAGACAGGGATCACACAGAAATACAGACAGATCACACAGAAATACAGACAGATCACACAGAAATACAGACAGGGATCACACAGAAATACAGACAGGGATCACACAGAAATACAGACTGGGATCACAGAGAAATACAGACAGGGATCACACAGAAATACAGACAGGGATCACACAGAAATACGGACAGGGATCACACAGAAATACAGACAGAGATCACACAGAAATAGAGACAGGGATCACACAGAAATACAGACAGGAATCACACAGAAATACAGACAGGAATCACACAGAAATACAGACAGGGATCACACAGAAATACAGACAGGATAACACAGAAATACAGACAGGATCACACAGAAATACAGACAGGGATCACACAGAAATACAGACAGGGATCACACAGAAATACAGACAGATCACACAGAAATACAGACAGATCACACAGAAATACAGACAGGGATCACACAGAAATACAGACAGGGATCACACAGAAATACAGACAGGGATCACACAGAAATACAGACAGGATCACACAGAAATACAGACAGGATCACACAGAAATACAGACAGGAATCACACAGAAATACAGACAGATCACACAGAAATACAGACAGGATCACACAGAAATACAGACAGGATCACACAGAAATACAGACAGGGATCACACAGAAATACAGATAGATCACACAGAATACAGACAGATCACACAGAAATACTGACAGATTGCACAGAAATACAGACAGGGATCACACAGAAATACAGACAGATTGCACAAAAATACAGACAGATCACACAGAAATAAAGACAGATCACACAGAAATACAGACAGATCACACAGAAATACACACAGGGATCACACAGAAATACACACAGGGATCACACAGAAATACAGACAGATCACACAGAAATACAGACAGATCACACAGAAATACAGACAGGGATCACACAGAAATACAGACAGGGATCACACAGAAATACAGACAGATCACATAGAAATACAGACAGGGATCACGTAGAAATACAGACAGGATCACACAGAAATACAGACATGATCACAGAGAATACAGACAGGGATCACAAGAAATACGGACAGATCACACAGAAATACAGACAGGGATCACTCAGAAAATAAGACAGGGATCACACAGCAATACAGACAGGGATCACACAGAAATACAGACAGATCGCAAAGAAATACAGACAGGGATAACACAGAAAATACAGACAGGGATCACACATAAATACAGACAGGGATCACACAGAAATACAGACAGATCACACAGAAATACAGACAGATCACACAGAAATACCGACAGGGATCACACTGAAATACACACAGGGATCACACAGGAAATACAGACAGGGAACACAAGGAAATACAGACAGGGATCACACAGAAATACAGACAGATCACACAGAATTACAGAAACGGATCACACAGAAATACAGACAGATCACACAGAAATACAGACAGGGATCACACAGAAATACAGACAGATCACACAGAAATACAGACAGGGATCACACAGAAATACAGACAGATCACACAGAAATAGAGAGAGATCACATAGAAATACAGACAGGGATCACACAGAAATACAGACAGGGATCACACAGAAATACAGACAGGGATCACACAGAAATACAGACAGATCACACAGAAATACAGACAGGATCACACAGAAATACAGACAGGGATCACACAGAAATAAAGACAGGGATCACACAGAAATACAGACAGGATCACACAGAAATACAGACAGGATCACACAGAAATACAGACAGGATCACACAGAAATACAGACAGGTTCACACGAAATACAGACAGGAATCACACAGAAATACAGACAGGATCACACAGAAATACAGACAGATCACACAGAAATACAGACAGGGATCACACAGAATACAGACAGGGATCACACAGAAAATACAGACAGGGATCACACAGAAATACAGACAGGGATCACACAGAAATACAGACAGATCACACAGAAATACAGACAGGGATCACACAGAAATACAGACAGGGATCACACAGAAATACAGACAGGGATCACACAGAAATACAGACAGATCACACAGAAATACAGACAGGGAGCACACAGAAATACAGACAGGATCACACAGAAATTACCGACAGGGATCACACAGAAATAAGACAGATCACACAGAAATACAGACAGGATCACACAGAAATACAGACAGGGATCACACAGAAATACAGACAGATCACACAGAAATACAGACAGGGATCACACAGAAATACAGACAGGGATCACACAGAAATACAGACAGGGATCACACAGAAATACAGACAGGGATCACACAGAAATACAGACAGGATCACACAGAAATACAGACAGGGATCACACAGAAATACAGACAGGAATCACACAGAAATACAGACAGGAATCACACAGAAATACAGACAGGGATCACACAGAAATACAGACAGGAATCACACAGAAATACAGACAGTGATCACACAGAAATACAGACAGGGATCACACAGAAATAAAGACAGGGATCACACAGAAATACAGACAGATCACACAGAAATACAGACAGATCACACAGAAATACAGACAGGGATCACACAGAAATACAGACAGGATCACACAGAAATACAGACAGGGATCACACAGAAATACAGACAGATCACACAGAAATACAGACAGGATCACACAGAAATACAGACAGATCACACAGAAATACAGACAGGGATCACACAGAAATACAGACAGATCACACAGAAATACAGACAGATCACACAGAAATACAGACAGGGATCACACAGAAATACAGATAGATCACACAGAATTAAAGACAGATCACACAGAATTACAGACAGATCACATAGAAATACAGAGAGGGATCAGACAGAAATACAGACAGATTGCACAAAAATACAGACAGATCACACAGAAATAAAGACAGATCACACAGAAATACAGACAGATCACACAGAAATACAGACAGGGATCACACAGAAATACAGATAGATCACACAGAATACAGACAGATCACACAGAAATACAGACAGATCACACAGAAATACACACAGGGATCACACAGAAATACACACAGGGATCACACAGAAATACAGACAGATCACACAGAAATACAGACAGATCACACAGAAATACAGACAGGGATCACACAGAAATACAGACAGGGATCACACAGAAATACAGATAGATCACATAGAAATACAGACTGGGATCACATAGAAATACAGACAGATCACACAGAAATACAGACAATGATCACAGAGAAATACAGACAGGGATCACAAGGAAATACGGACAGATCACACAGAAATACAGACAGGGATCACTCAGAAATAAAGACAGGGATCACACAGCAATACAGACAGGGATCACACAGAAATACAGACAGATCACACAGAAATACAGACAGGGATAACACAGAAATACAGACAGGGATCACACATAAATACAGACAGGGATCACACAGAAATACAGACAGATCACACAGAAATACAGACAGATCACACAGAAATACCGACAGGGATCACACAGAAATACAGACAGGGATCATATCGAAATTCAGACGTGGATCACACAGAAATACAGACAGGATCACACAGAATTACAGAAACAGATCACACAGAAATACAGACAGATCACACAGAAATACAGACAGGGATCACACAGAAATACAGACAGATCACACAGAAATACAGAAAAGGATCACACAGAAATACAGGCAGATCACACAGAAATAGAGAGAGATCACATAGAAATACAGACAGGGATCACACAGAAATACAGACAGGGATCACACAGAAATACAGACAGGGATCACACAGAAATACAGACAGATCACACAGAAATACAGACAGATCACACAGAAATACAGACAGGGATCACACAGAAATAAAGACAGATCACACAGAAATACAGACAGATCACACAGAAATAAAGACAGATCACACAGAAATACGGACAGATCACACAGAAATATCGAAAGGGATCATATCGAAATTCAGACGTGGATCACACAGAAATACAGACATGGATCACACAGAAATACAGACAGATCACACAGAAATACAGACAGGGATCACACAGAAATACAGACAGGGATCACACAGAAATACAGACAGGGATCACACAGAAATACAGACAGGGATCACACAGAAATACAGGACAGATCACACAGAAATACAGACAGATCACACAGAAATACAGACCAGGGATCACACAGAAATACAGACAGGGATCACACAGAAATACAGACAGGGATCACACAGAAATACAGACAGGGATCACACAGAAATACAGACAGGGATCACACAGAAATACGGACAGGGATCACACAGAAATACAGACAGAGATCACACAGAAATACAGACAGGGATCACACAGAAATACAGACAGGAATCACACCGAAATACAGACAGATCACACAGAAATACAGACAGGGATCACACAGAAATACAGACAGGAATCACACAGAAATACAGACAGGGATCACACAGAAATACAGACAGGAATAACACAGAATTACAGACAGTGATCACACAGAAATACAGAAAGGGATCACACAGAAATAAAGACAGGGATCACACAGAAATACAGACAGATCACACAGAAATACAGACAGATCACACAGAAATACAGACAGGGATCACACAGAAATACAGACAGATCACACAGAAATACAGACAGGGATCACACAGAAATACAGACAGGGATCACACAGAAATACAGACAGGGATCTCACAGAAATACAGACAGATCACACAGAAATACAGACAGGGATCACACAGAAATACAGACAGGATCACACAGAAATACAGACAGGGATCACACAGAAATACAGACAGGGATCACACAGAAATACAGACAGGATCACACAGAAATACAGACAGGGATCACACAGAAATACAGACAGGGATCACACAGAAATACAGACAGGATCACACAGAAATACAGACAGGATCACACAGAAATACAGACAGGATCACACAGAAATACAGACAGGATCACACAGAAATACAGACAGATCACACAGAAATACAGACAGGATCACACAGAAATACAGACAGGGATCACACAGAAATACAGACAGGATCACACAGAAATACAGACAGGGATCACACAGAAATACAGACAGTGATCACACAGAAATACAGACAGGGATCACACAGAAATACAGACAGGGATCACACAGAAATACAGACAGGGATCACACAGAAATACAGACAGATCACACAGAAATACAGACAGGGATCACACAGAAATACAGACAGGGATCACACAGAAATACAGACAGATCACACAGAAATACAGACAGATCACACAGAAATACAGACAGGGATCACACAGAAATACAGACAGATCACACAGAAATACAGACAGGGATCACACAGAAATACAGACAGATCACACAGAAATACACACAGGGATCACACAGAAATACAGACAGATCACACAGAAATACAGACAGGGATCACAGCGAAATACAGACAGGGATCACAGAGAAATACAGACAGTGATCACACGGTAATACAGACAGGGATCACACAACAGTACAGACAGGGATCACACAGAAATACAGACAGGGATCACACAGAAATACAGACAGATCACACAGAAATACAGACAGGAATCACACAGAAATACAGACAGGGATCACACAGAAATACAGACAGATCACACAGAAATACAGACAGGGATCACACAGTAATACAGACAGGGATCACACAGAAATACAGACAGTGATCACACAGAAATACAGACAGATCACACAGAAATACAGACAGGGATCACACAGAAATACAGACAGATCACACAGAAATACAGACAGGGATCACACAGAAATACAGATAGATCACACAGAATTACAGACAGATCACATAGAAATACAGAGAGGGATCAGACAGAAATACAGACAATGATCACATAGAAATACAGACAGGTTACAGAGAAATACAGACATGGATCACAAGGAAATACAGACAGATCACACAGAAAAGCGGACAGGGATCACACAGAAATACAGACAAGGATCACACAGAAATACAGACAGGGATCACACAGAAATACAGACAGGGATCACACAGAAATACAGACAGGGATCACACAGAAATACAGGCAGGGATCACACAGAAATACAGACAGGGATCACACAGAAATACAGACAGGGATCACACAGAAATACAGACAGGGATCACACAGAACTACAGGCAGGGATCACACAGAAATACAGACAGGGATCACACAGAAATACAGACAGATCACACAGAATACAGACAGGATCACACAGAAATACAGACAGGGATCACACAGAAATACAGACAGGGATCACACAGAAATACAGACAGGGATCACACAGAAATACAGACAGATCACACAGAAATACAGACAGGGATCACACAGAAATACAGACAGGGATCACACAGAAATACAGACAGGGATCACACAGAAATACAGACAGGGATCACACAGAAATACAGACAGGGATCACACAGAAATACAGACAGGATCACACAGAAATACAGACAGGGATCACACAGAAATACAGACAGGATCACACAGAAATACAGACAGGGATCACACAGAAATACAGACAGGATCACACAGAAATACAGACAGGGATCACACAGAAATACAGAAAGGGATCACACAGAAATACCGCCGTAGAACACACATTCAGGGTTGTGAGAGTAAAACAGACAGCTCACACAGAAATAATTCAAAGTTGTGATGATCGTTGTACCCCAGAAACAATGCAATTCATGAACGCTACCTGTTTAGATCCCGTTTACAGAAGGCAGTAGAGTCCATAGAGAATTTCATCACTGATTTCATTTAACAGCTAAAACCTGTCATTTTTCTGTGGTGGAATCTTCCAATGATTCAGGAACTAGGTTATGTTTGGTGTGAATGAAAATAAACCGAGGGAACGGTTGCTGAGGGAATCGGAGCTGACTTTGAAACAAACAGTTTCGACTTGTCAGGCGCACGGGCTAGCAGCACCGCATTCCAGAATGTTCCTCAGGAATGGCGGCATCTTGGTGGAGGAAAGCACTCTGCTTGCCACCCTTTTTCAAAAAAGGCGGGAAACTTCTGAAAACAGGCGGGAAAGTTCCTGCAGCTCCTCGCACACCAACAAACTGGTTAAAGATCAGGACGCAGTATTGCTGTGTAAAATATGTGGTCAAAGGCACAAATTAAGGCTGTGCCCAGGGTAGGGGCAAGTTTTGTTTCAGATGCAAAGGAAAATAATCACTTTGCTCAAAGTGTTGCTCTGAGCTCAACCCCAGATCATTCAGCACAATGGAAGACACACTGTCCAGTGATGAAACATCATTGTTTGTTGGAGTAATAACAGAGAAGAAGACATCAATAAATTCCCCAGCACTTAAAAAAATGCAAACTGATGCTCCATTGCAAATAAATGTGGTTGGTCAAGCGACCACTTGAAGTGGTACACCGGTTCAATTGAAGTTAGACATTGATGCCAAAGCCAATTTAATCAGCCTGACTCATTTTTTAAAAATTAAAAATTCAATTGATTAGAAGAAATCACAAAATATCTCTGCGTGATTAGAATGGTTCAAGCATTAAATGCCATGGTGCTTGTGACCTGAGTGCTGTGGTGATGAACACAATTCATCCCGTCCCATTCTGTATTGGATCCGAGAGCTTGGATTCATTATTAGGTTATCAGTCCTGTGAAGAATTAGGTCCAGTGTAGTTGGTATATCGCATCCACAAAAGATTGGATCAACTGTACAATGATTCTGAGAACATTATCAGCAATTTCAGCGATGTGTTCAGATGTTACCATTCGCCAACGAGAAGCAATTTAAATAAGATGCATTATCTAAAGCACCAATACTAACGATTTGTAATGAAATTGCTGAAGATGTAGATCTGCATGTCAATCTAATTTCCGCACTACTACCAGTATCAGATACGAGACTACGGGAGATCCAAGAGAGGCCAGGAGGATCAAACGCTTCAAGAGGCGATGAGGAACATCAACTCAGAGGCCCAGAGGTCAATGTCTGGAGTTTTACAATATAAGATCTGAACTCAGTATCATCAATGGAGTGGTACTTTGTTTCAACACGATAGTTATACCTCAGTCTCTTTGCAAGGGTGTACTTAAGAGGATACATGATGGACATTTTGGGATTGAGAAGTGTAAACAGAAAGCACGTGGCTGTTTACTAGCCAGGTATAAACCAGGATATTGAGAGGATGGTGAGTTTTTGTGGCACATGCCAGATGCATCATTGCAAGCAAGCAAGAGAGTCTATGCAAATATCTGATTTACCTACGACACCATGGCAGAAAGTAACTATCGATCTCTTTCACCTACGAGGGAAAGATTATTTAATGATCATAGACTATTTTTCAAATTATCCCAAAATGTCTCTACGGTCAAGCATAACGGCAAGCAGTGTAACACTGCATACAAAGTCAATTTTTGCCAGACACGGAATTCCTCAAGTCATCGTGAGTGACAACGGTCCTTGTTTTAGCTGTAAAGTGTGACAACACTTCGCAGTCACCTATGATTTCAATCACGTCAGGTCAAGTCCGTTGTACCCACAAGCCAATGGAAAAGGCGAAAAAGGTGTACATATTGTCAAGCAATTGTTGTAGAAAGCAATGGACAGCCAATCTGATCCATAAGGGCAGCACGGTAGCATTGTGGATAGCACAATTGCTTCACAGCTCCAGGGTCCCAGGTTCGATTCTGGCTTGGGTCACTGTCTGTGCGGAGACTGCACATCCTCCCCGTGTGTGCGTGGGTTTCCTCCGGGTGCTCCGGTTTCCTCCCACAGTCCAAAGATGTGCGGGTTAGGTGGATTGGTCATGATAAATTGCCCTTAGTGTCCAAAATTGCCCTTAGTGTTGGGTGGGGTTATTGGGTTATTGGGATAGGATGGAGGTGTTGACCTTGGGTAGGGTGCTCTGCCCAGGAGCCGATGCAGACTCGATGGGCCGAATGGCCTCCTTCTGCACTGTAAATTCTATGATAATCTTGCACGATTGAATTACAGAGCATCACCATCGCCACATGGTTGATCGCCAGCAGAGTTACTCATGCATGAATAGGAGATTGCGTATCACACTTCCATACTTGGGAAAGAAGGAGGAGAATGCAGTAGTGCTGCAGGAAATGCAAAACATTGAAGCAAAACAAAAGCAGTTCTATGATAGGGTGTCTAGACCTTTACCACCTCTGAGTAGTGATGACATTGTGAGAATAGAGATTCAGGCAATTGGCCGAGAAAAGCCATTGGACTTGAGGAAGTAGCACCTCGTTCCTGCAATGTACAGAGAGAGGAAGGGTTGGTTTTAAGAAGAAATCGTTGCGCGCTCTTGAAAACCAGAGAAGACTTTCACAGCAACGTGATGGCTGACGAATCTACATCAGAAACAACATCAGCTGCAGTGTCAGAGCATGAGACTGTCATGGAGAACATCGAACCTACAGGTTCTGAGCAGCAAGGCCAAACTTTGAGAAGATCAGCCAGAGTCAGAAGCAAACCTGATTGACTCAATCTGTAGATTTGGACTGTTTGTACAAACTCTGCTTGCTGTTTAAACAAGTTTTTAACATTTTAAAGAACAAATTAATACAGTCAGATTCGCAGTCGAATGATCTCACATGCAAATAGACTGATGATTATGTATTAATAATTCCTTCAAAGGAAAGGGGATGTAGTGATATCATGGTTGTGTTGTAATTCACCGACTGATCACTAGGAGTCTCATTAGTATCTAAGTGAATGTTAGAGTCAGGTGACCTCAAACTGGCTGGCAACTGGGTGAGAGGTTGCTTGTGCATGTTCATACTGTTATTCATCTGTTGTTTTGTGTGTGAGGACCTGTCAAACATGAGTGATTGCCATACTGACTGGCCCATCCCTCCCAATGACCACATGTCCATTCTCCTGCAGGTGGTCCAGCCGACGTCGCTAGCCCATCCAGGGTGACCCCCTCCCCTGCCTCCCATGAGACCTCCTGGGAGGAGAGCTCCGATGATGTCACGATTGAAGCATCACAGCTGTCATCCCCGTCCTCCACCAGTGCCGATACACACAGCTTGATGGGAATCGTTAGTGGTCAGGCTTCTGGGACACACAGACCCGGCTGCAGTGCGACCCCCTCCATGGACCCCAGACCCTGTATCCCAGTCACATAATGTTACCTGGACTCTGGTCCCCTCCCTATTGTACGTACCCACCCGCCGGCGGTGGACATGTCCCCGGAGCTGTGTCCCATCCCCTGGGTGTCCGGATGTTGGCTGCTGCGTGTGTGGTGTTGCCTCCCGCAGTGTCCAGTCCTGATCGCGGTCTGATTGGGATGCTAGGCAATGACTCCCACATGCTACATGGCCCGCCCACCCATGAGAATCCACTTGGGTTGTGTGAAGTGCTCACTTAACCACGATTGCCAAATTCCCGATATTTTAAAAATAAATTTAGAGTACCCAATTATTTTTTTTTCCCAATTAAGGGGCAATTTAGCGTGTTCAATCCACCTACCTTGCACATCTTTTTAGGTTGTGGGGGTGAAACCCACACAGACACGGGGAGAATGTGCAAACTCCACACGGACAGTGACCCAGAGCCGGGATCGAACCTGGGACCTCAGCGCCGTGAGGCAGCCGTGCTAACCACTGCAACACCGTGCTGCCCTCAGTTAATGCTACTTCTGATCTTGTTGGGCTGCATCTCAGCTGAGCTGTGGTCAGCTACCTCAACGATAAAATCAGCAATCAAACCTGACGACGATCTCTATGGGTCGTCTTTACTCGAAGTAAATGCTCCTACCATTTCAGACAAACATCCTGATGATGAAACATTGCCAAGTGACATTATCGGCTGACACCAATGAGAGCATTTGCATTAGAACATTACAATATTGTGATGCACAAGTTGGACGGTTCCTCCCAGAGAATCCTTTACAAGTAACTAAACCCAGAATTTAGCCAATTTAGTCACCAACATTTTAAATTGCAGTCTCCACTTGCCATCGAAGAGATTTTATTTGGAAATATTTTTCTGATAATTTTTAACAATTTTAATGCAAAATATACAAAGACATAGAGTAACAACTAAACAGTAAGAGCCCCCACCCCCTCCTTCTCTTACAACAGTAAAATGTAATTACTAAGTCACCCCGTCCCACCCTGTCCGCCTCCTCCTAACAGCTAACAGTGAGCGGGTCTTTACAGTACAGTATAAACAGCTGCCATCAGCTTCCAATGACCCTCTCACAGTAAACATACCCTTCCTGTGGGGTACAAACTCCACCAAGTCACCCAGCCATGCTGAGGCGCTTGGCGCTGTTGTCAACCTCCAGCCCAGGGGGATCCGCCTCCTTGTCACCAGTGAGACAAAGGCCTAACAGTGGTTAGCACTGTTGCTTCACAGCTCCAGGGTCCCAGGTTCAATTCCCGGCTTGGGTCACTGTCTGTGTGGAGTCTGCAAGCTCTCCCCGTGTCTGCGTGGGTTTCCTCCGGGTGCTCCGGTTTCCTCCCACAAGTCCCGAAAGACGTGCTTGTTGGGTGAATTGGACATTCTGAATTCTCCCTCCGTGTGCCCGAACAGGCGCCGGAATGTGGCGACTAGGGGCTTTTCACAGTAACTTCATTGCAGTGTTAATGTCAGCCTACTTGTGACAATAATAAAGATTATTATTATGAGATGTCTGCCCCCTGCCCCCCGTCCGCAGTTCTGGCACACTGGTAACCCCAAGAATCTCCACCAATGGGCAAGGCTCCAACTCAATGTTCAGGATTGCCGACACGGCCTCAAAAGGGACTTCCAAAAGTCCGCCAGCTTTGAGCACAACCAGAACATGTGCACACGATGCACCCAGCCCCCCAAACTCCAATCACATCCGTCATCCACCCCTTCAAAAAAAGACCTTTGTGAGGTGTCCCCGGAACACCTCTTTCAGCTGGATGAGACGAGGCCTCGCACAGGACGAGGTTGGGTTCACCCTCCTCGGCGCCTCACTCCAAACCTCTTCCTCCAAGATCGGTCCCAGCTCCTCCTCCCACTTTGCCTCCATCCCCTCAACAGTGCCCAACTCTTCCCCCACCAATCGGTGAGTTTCCTCATTAGCTGTCCTCAACATTTGATACAGTGCTTCCCTCTCTGGCTGGAGGAACAAATGCCAGACCAGACCCCAACAGTGGCTAGGATAGTGGACTGAAACACCAATGTTTTAGTTTAGTTTATAGGACTGTATGGAAGAAATGGTTCACTCCAGGAGTGATTACATGAAGAAATAGGGATGTAGTATTTTTAAAACAAAACTTTATTACACTACTTTATTGAACTCTTTAACTTCACATCCAAAAAGAACAGATTACAATTACGCCTTAAACACCACTACTCAATTTCCCATGATGTGGAAATGCCGGCGCTGGACTGGGGTGGGCACAGTAAGAAGTTTTGCAACACCAGGTTAAAGTCCAACAGGTTTGTTTCAAATCACTAGCTTTTGGAGCGCAGCTCCTTCCTCACCTCAGGTGAGTGCTCCGAAAGCTAGTGATTTGAAACAAACCTGTTGGACTTTAACCTGGTGTTGTAAGACATCTTACTGTGCAATTTCCCTTTAAACAACAAGAAAGAAACAACAGCTCTCAATCCATCTTAAAAGCAGCATGGCCTAGAGTAATACTTACTTTCCAGAATAGATTTGGACTTCTGTTAGAACCCTTTCAGACTCTGGCTGAATATCTTCCAGAAGCAGGTTCACATGGCATATTTCAACTTGTCCCTTCTCCTCAGACCAGGCTGCTCTGCTTTAAATACTATTACTCTTTTTAGCACGATCATACTTGGAGAGAAAACTGCCTTTACTTGTGCAAGGTTTGCCAAGCCATTCCAGAACTCTCTCCTCCTAAGCTTTCTGAAAATGTCTCTCTCTTAAGCCCTTAGTTTCACCCAGAAATTACATCATCTCCCAAAACTGAATGTCAAGTTAACTCCCCTAGCACCTTCCCCAGTCAAACCACAGTGCATTTAGCCCGAAATAAAAAACACATTCCTCTGGTCAATTTCACCCTATGGCTCCTGAAAGCTCCCAGGCCCTGCAAAACTAAATCCTTTTAGAAAAAAACATGACCACTGCAGTCAAACGCACTATAACCCCAAGCTTTTGACCCTTGAATTGCCCCAATATGTAGACTCCAATATTCCTAAAAATCATCCCTTCATCACACAACCTTCTGGAGGAGCACTTTGAACAGTGTGGAGCATTATAACGGTGATAGTTTTAGACTAGCAGGGAGGGGAGGGTTAGCTAAATTGGTTAGCGTGTCGATCGGATTAATGTGAACAGCACGGGATGGGGATCAATCCCCATTCCAGTTGAGGAAGACAACAAGGCTGTCACCTTGCCCCGTAGTAAAAATCACGGGGCACTTTGCCGTGGGTCGGTACATAATTGGCAAGGGCCTGCCTTTAGATAGAGAACTCAGGAAGAAGCTGAGACAAGTCCAGAGGGTGAGTTCAAATCCCACCAAGGCAAGTTGTGAAACTGAATTCCTAAATCTGGCAGTTTGTGGGTTGACAGCTGTAAGGAAATGACGGTGAAATCAAACCGCTGTCCTCCAGGGAAGGGAACTTTCTATCCTCCAGCTCTGGCCTCCGCACAACTCCATCTCCACATTAATACATCTCACAATACTGTAAAATGGGTGACAATGAGTCGCTAATCCATTTTATCTGTGAGGCATGGTAGCATAGTGGTTATCACAGTTGTTTCACAGCACCAGGGTCCCAGGCCCGTTTCCCGGCCTTGGGTCACTGTCTGTGTGGAGCCTGCACGTTCTCGCCGTGTCTACGTGGGTTTCCTCCGGTTTCCTACCACAAGTCCCAAAGATGTGCAGGTTAGGTGGATTGGCCGTGTTAAATTGTCCCTCAGTGTCCAAAAAAAAGACTGGGTGGGGTTACCGGGTTATGGGGATAGGGTGGAGGTGTGGGCTTGGGTAGGGGGCTCTTTCCAAGGGCCGGTGCAGACTCGATGGGCCAAATGGCCTCCTTCTGCACTGTAAATTCTTTGATTCCATGATCCGTCTCCTGAATATTATTTCCATTTGATCTAAGTGGGCTGACATCATCGCACAGGGTTCACGATGCATTCCATTCACCTATAACGCATCCAGAGTTGTCCAACAAACTAACCAATTGCCAAGGTCAAGAGGAGCCACCAGCTTGGGGTGCAAGGAAAATAAATGGCAAGTTTGTTTCTGACTACCCCTGTCAACCAATGAGTGGACAGTGGAATTCTACAGTGACGCCCCTTGTAGCCAAACAGCCGGCCAGTGATCACTGCTTTGATCACGTGTGAACAAAAGAGTGGTTGGGTTCGGCACTGTGGAACAGTACAGCAATGAGTCAGTGCCTTCAGCAATATTTCTTGTTAAATCAGGATGGGCATTACAACAAACGCTTTCTGTTATGTACAGGGCTTTATCTGATAGAATTGACTGGCATTGGGAATGAGCGATAGAAACATACTGAAAGTGATAGGATCACCACAAAGAGCATGTTTAGGCAGGTGATGTCAGTGCTTGCAACATCGAGAGGTGGAGGGTGCTGGATACCTTTCAGTGAGTCAGGAGGCAGTAATCCAATCTGAGGGTGCACCTGATCTCATAAACCACAAGAACAGAATCTGGAGCAGTTTCTTCACATCGCTCGCACTCAAAGATCCGACTGTGGTCATAAATTCACCCCTGGGTTCCTGGTGTCCTTTTACCACCTTCAATGAAGCAGCTGTATTTTCAGTGCTCGTAATGCCGTTAATGGGCTAAAGTCAGGGATGGTCGTGCCTTTTCTTGTCATCGGTCACACAGGTGCACCTTCTGCAGCCTCGAGGTCCTGTGTAAAGTTCAAATCCAAAATTCCCATCAACTCCCATCTGTTCATCGCTGCTATGAAGTCTCGTGGCTCAAATTTCGTAGCTGCTGCCACCTAGACCCTATCCTCTGAAATTCCTTTCCCAACCCTGTTGCCTCTCCGTGGAGAGAAGGCAGGAGAACAGCACTAGGTGTGTTGCTCATTCAGGGAGCTAGTGCAGATACGATGGGCTGAATGGCCTCCTTCCATGCTGTATGATTCTGTGATTCCACCTCCCACTCCTCCTTTATGATTCTCCTCAAAAGGCACCTTTTCATCAAGGACTTGGTCAACCTTCCTAATACATACCCCTCCTAATATCTACCCCACCTAATACATACCCCTCCTAATATCTACCCCTCCTAATATCTACCCCTCCTAATATCTACCCCTCCTAATACATACCCCTCCTAATATCTACCCCACCTAATACATACCCCTCATAATATCTACCCCTCCTAATATCTACCCCTCCTAATATCTACCCCTCCTAATACATACCCCTCCTAATATCTACCCCTCCTAATACATACCCCTCCTAATATCTACCCCTCCTAATATCTACCCCTCCTAATATCTACCCCTCCTAATATCTACCCCTCCTAATACATACCCCTCCTAATATCTACCCCTCCTAATATCTACCCCTCCTAATATCTACCCCTCCTAATACATACCCCTCCTAATATCTACCCCTCCTAATATCTACCCCTCCTAATATCTACCCCTCCTAATATCTACCCCTCCTAATATCTACCCCTCCTAATACATACCCCTCCTAATATCTACCCCTCCTAACATCTACCCCTCCTAATATCTACCCCTCCTAATATCTACCCCTCCTAATACATACCCCTCCTAATATCTACCCCTCCTAATATCTACCCCTCCTAATATCTACCCCTCCTAATATCTAGCCCTCCTAATACATACCCCTCCTAATATCTACCCCTCCTAATATCTACCCCTCCTAATATCTACCCCTCTTAATATCTAGCCCTCCTAATACATACCCCTCCTAATACATACCCCTCCTAATATCTACCCCTCCTAATATCTACCCCTCTTACTATCTACCCCTCCTAATATCTACCCCTCCTAATATCTACCCCTCCTAATACATACCCCTCCTAATATCTATCCCTCCTAATACATACCCCTCCTAATATCTACCCCTCCTAATATCTACCCCTCCTAATACATACCCCTCCTAATATCTACCCCTTCTAATATCTACCCCTCCTAATACATACCCCTCCTAATATCTACCCCTCCTAATATCTACCCCTCCTAATATCTACCCCTCCTAATATCTACCCCTCTTAATATCTAGCCCTCCTAATATCTACCCCTCCTAATATCTACCCCTCCTAATATCTACCCCTCCTAATACATACCCCTCCTAATATCTACCCCTCCTAATAACTACCCCTCCTAATACATACCCCTCCTAATATCTACCCCTTCTAATATCTACCCCTCCTAATACATACCCCTCCTAATATCTACCCCTCCTAATATCTACCCCTCCTAATATCTACCCCTCCTAATATCTACCCCTCTTAATATCTAGCCCTCCCAATATCTACCCCTCCTAATATCTACCCCTCCTAATATCTAGCCCTCCTAATATCTACCCCTCCTAATATCTACCCCTCCTAATACATACCCCTCCTAATATCTACCCCTCATAATACATACCCCTCCTGGTATCTGCCCCTCCTAATATCTACCCCTCCTAATATCTACCCCTTCTGTCAACGTCCATTTTAAATTGCTTATTCCTCTGTAAAATGCTTAAGGTACTTTTCTGTATTGAGGACATTCAAAGTTGTTTGTTTCCCCGATTTTACTGATACCTCCCTCTCCTCTCCTGTGTACATTGGTCTGTGCTGGGGAATGGCTGTCACAGTGTTGACCGCCGTTTATACTGTAGCCAAATGGCCATTGTTCAGGTATGGCGCCTGACGCAGGCAGTTGGATTTCGCACCCCGTTTCTCCCCAATTGTGAATCCCCCTTCTGGGACTTCTCACTGAAAGTGACAGTAGTTGTGCAATACTTTCACTCCCATTGGGGAAGGCGTATTCAACCTGGAGATAATGACAGGAAAGCAATTTGCCAGCATTAACGTCTTAGCAATTCTGGGCGTCAGGAATGCTTTGCATTCTTCCTGCCTAACGTTGCTAAAGCGATGGCAAAGGGAAAGTCCTCACATTTCTGTAGCACCTTTCACAACTTCAAAACACTTTACAGTCAATTCACTATTTTTCCAATGGTGTGTCTGCTGTAATGGAGGTTTTATGGCGCAGTGAATAGAGGCCTTGATTCTGAGCCACAACCTCTGAATTTGGGTCCTACTCCAGGAATTGATGGCCAAGGAAGATGCGCTCACAATGAAGCCAAACAGACTGAGGATCAACTTGGAAATCCTTCCAGTGTACACCAACGGCAGGCGATCAGAGTGGGAGAGATTCCTGGGGCAGCCCGTGATGGAAAGAGATTGGAGCCTCTACCATCACTCTCCATAGCTCTAGGGCAGCGCGGGAGTACAGGGGTTAGCACTGTTGCTTCACAGCGCCAGGTCCCCTGGCTCGATTCCCGGCTTGGCTCACTGCGTGGAGTCTGCACGTTCTCCCCGTGTCTGCGTGGGTTTCCTCCGGACGCTCCGGTTTCCTCCCACAAGTCCCGAAAGACGTGCTTGTCAGGTGAATTGGACATTCTGAATTCTCCCTCCGTGTACCCGAACAGGCGCCGGAATGTGAAATGAGTTTCATAGCAACTCTTTTGATTTTTATTTGATTTGATTTATTATTTATTAAATAACTTCATTGCAGTGTTAATGTAAGCCGACAATAAAGATCATTATTATTATTATAGACTACGAACGTGAAGGTAATAATGTATGTTGCCACAGCAACTCAGACACCTCGGGGGGGGGGGGGTGGAATGTGAGAGGGCAGGTTAGGGGGGGGGGGGAATGTGAGAGGGCAGGTTGGGGGGGGGGGATGTGAGAGGGCAGGTTGGGGGGGGGGATGTGAGAGGGCAGGTTGGGGGGAGGGAATGTGAGAGGGCAGGTTGGGGGGAGGGAATGTGAGAGGGCAGGTTGGGGGGGGGGATGTGAGAGGGCAGGTTGGGGGGGGGGGATGTGAGAGGGCAGGTTGGGGGGGGGGGATGTGAGAGGGCAGGTTGGGGGGGGGGATGTGAGAGGGCAGGTTGGGGGGGGGAATGTGAGAGGGCAGGTTGGGGGGGGTGGAATGTGAGAGGGCAGGTTGGGGGGAGGGAATGTGAGAGGGCAGGTTGGGGGGGGGGAATGTGAGAGGGCAGGTTGGGGGGGGATGTGAGAGGGCAGGTTGGGGGGGGGGTGTGAGAGGGCGGGTTGGGGGGGGGGGATGTGAGAGGGCAGGTTGGGGGGGGGGAATGTGAGAGGGCAGGTTGGGGGGGGGGAATGTGAGAGGGCAGGTTGGGGGGGTGGAATGTGAGAGGGCAGGTTGGGGGGGGGAATGTGAGAGGGCAGGTTGGGGGGGGGAATGTGAGAGGGCAGGTTGGGGGGGGGGTGTGAGAGGGCAGGTTGGGGGGGGGGGATGTGAGAGGGCAGGTTGGGGGGGGGGGGTAATGTGAGAGGGCAGGTTGGGGGGGGGGGTGTGAGGGGGCAGGTTAGGGGGGGTGGAATGTGAGAGGGCAGGTTGGGGGGGGGGTAATGTGAGAGGGCAGGTTGGGGGGGGGGTAATGTGAGAGGACAGGTTGGTCCAATGGCTGGAGCGTTGACCAGATTGGTATTTGCGGCACAGTGGGTTGGTCCTGGCTCTGATTGGATGGATCTGGGACCTGCCCCCTTGCCCTCCCTGTGGCTGAGGTCATGGTGCCGTGGGTTGGATCCACCTCCGGTCCTGCAACTCTAGAAAAAGCTCCATTGTAACATGGGAAATGTGGCGGCCAATCTCTGAATGCCCAACTCCCGAGCGGCCACGCAAAAATCCTCAGATTCTAAATGACCAATTAAACTGTCCTATTGAGGTTGGTTCAGAAATGAATATTGCCCAGGACCCCGGGCGGGAACTCCCCTTCGAATAATGTCATGAGATCTTTTACATCGACCTGAGAAGACGGGCAGAGCCTTGGTTTAACAGCTCATCCAAAAGCGAACATCTCTGCCAATGCAGCACTCCATCAACACTGCACTGGAAGGTTACGCGGGTGATTATTCTCTCCCTGTGAGCCAGGACAGGGAGAAGGCAAACAGGTTCATTTTCCAGCTCCACTGTGGCTTCACAGCGCCAGGGTCCCAGGTTCGATTCCCCGCTAGGTCACTGTCTGTGCGGAGTCTGCACGTTCTCCCCGCGTCTGCGTGGGTTTCCTCCGGGTGCTCCGGTTTCCACCCACAGTCCAAAGACGTGCAGGTTAGGTGGATTGGCCGTGATAAATTGCCCTTAGTTACCAAAAAGGTTTGGAGGGGTTATTGGGTTATGGGGATAGGATGGAAGTGAGGGCTTAAGTGGGTGGATGCAGACTTGATGGGCCGAATGGCCTCCTTCTGTACTGTGTGTTCTATGTTCTAAAACATCCCAGAGACTATCTATTGGAATATTTATGGTGAATATATGTTGATATGTCATCTGATGGGTTGATGCATGTGGAAATCCATTTATCCTTAAAAACATACAAACAGGGCGGCATGTGGCGCAGTGGTTAGCACTGGGACTGCGATGCTGAGGACCCGGGTTCGAATCCTGGCCCTGGGTCACTGTCCATGTGGAGTTTGCACATCCTCCCCATGTCTGCGTGGGTTTTGCCCCCACAACCCAAAGATGTGCAGGTTAGGTGGATTGGCCACGTTAAATTGCCCTTTAATTGGAAAATAAAAAAATAATAATTGGGTACTCTAAATTTATTTTTAAAAAGAAAAAAAAACATACAAACCATCACAGTTCTGTACTGACATCTCCTTTCGTATCTTGGTATCAAATGTTTGCTTTGTCATGTGAGAGTAGCTTTAAGATATGGGTTTTATAAATGGGTGTGTATATAAATATCTGTAGTGAGAGTACCTTTAAGAACGGGTGTTTATTACTGCAGTGACATCAGAGTGTGGGTGGAGCTGGGCTGCCTGTCAGCTTTTTTACTTTCATTTTAGGCTTTTGCTGCAGGGTGTGTTTTAGTTTCATTTTCAGCGTTGGAGCTGAAGCCAGACAGAGCAGGTGTACTGTTGATCTCTCTGCCATGAAAAGACTATCTCTTGATCATTTAGTGAATTCAGAATTATAAATGTTTTCAGTAGTGACTTTAACCTGATGTGCTTCTGTTAAAAGGTTTCTTTTGTAATTCTTCTGGATGTTAAAAGGACAGCGTAAGCATTACTTAGTGTTGTATTCTTTGGGGGTTGTATTTGAATTGATGGTTGCTAAGATGTTCACTGTATGTTTTAAAAAGGTTAACTTGAGTTCATAGAATAAACATTGTTTTGCTTTAAAAAATACTTTTAATTTTCTGCTGAAAAACGGCGAGCAGCGATTCGTGTCGTGGGGCGGCCGTGGGGGGGGGGGGGGGGAGAATAGCGGGAGGTCGGGAAAAATGTCGGGAAGGCCCTCCCGCTATTCTCCGACCCGTCGTGGGGGGCGGAGAATCGCGCCCAGAGAATCCTGCCCTTTATTTCTCAAGTATGTTTTTGACTACCTCACAGAATCATAGAATTTGGAGTGCAGAAGGAGGCCACTTGGCCCATTGAGTCTGCAACGGCCCTTACAAAGAGCACCCTATTCAAGCCCACATATCTGCGCTATCCCCGTAACCCAATAACCCCCATTTAACCTTTTCTGGACAGCAATTTATCATGGCCAATCCACCTAACCCGCACGTCTTTGGACTGTGGGAGGAAACCGGAGCACCCGAAGGAAACCCACGCAGACACGGGGAGAACGTGCAGACTCCGCACAGACAGTGACCCAGCGGGGAATTGAACCTGGGACCCTGGAGCTATGAAGCAACTGTGCTAACCACTATGCTACTGTGCTGCCCACTGTTATCCTTCTGTTACCTCACTGTTAACATTCACCTCTGGTGGGCGACCCAGCTGGGGAGTGCCTGGGGTTATTTCATGTATGTTATGTTTGCTCTTGAAATGCGACATAAAGATGCATCGGGCAATTGTCAAGACGTTGGATCTTCAGGAGAGGGGGGGGGTACCATATTTTTTCAATGCCAGAGCAAACTTTGAAATCACTAGCTCCGAGGAAATTGGGTTATAATTTGTTTTTTTCTTAAGCTGATTTCCATCACGCGCTGGTTGGTTCAAAAGAAACTTCCCAAATCCTAGACACTAACAGCTGCTTGTACCACATGAATTAAGCCCATTCCATGAATTTATATGTATTTTAAATCCTGAGTTTATAATCTACTTGAGTTTGCATCTCTGAGTTTACGTCATTACAATTAAATTTGTGGCTTATAACCACTCCCGGAGGTTCATTATTATCTATATTACTATCATAATCATTGAATTACTCAATCCCAGAAATATGTAGGTGAGGAAAACAAGGTGCAGGCTGATCACTTTCTACCTCATTCAATAAAATTCCCATTTGAAACCCTTAGATCAATGATACATCTATCAGGAGGAGGTATTGTGGGGCAGTGGGTAACCTCCCTGCCTCAGAGCCAGAAGCTACAGGTTCGAGTCCCACCCCAGGACCTGACAGCCGAGGAAGGTGCGTCCATAACGTGGCCAAACAGGTTGAGTGTCAACCCTCAGAAACCTTCCAGACACGCCGATGGGCGGCGGTAAGAGCGGGAGGGATTCCTGGTCAGCCATGCTGGATGTGGAGTGGCCCCCCTCAAGCTATAAGCCCCTGGCTGGCAGACTGGCGACCTGCTTCGGCAATTGCTAGCCATGGAAACCGACAAAATCTGACTTAGTGCACAGCTAGGCAGCGGGAAGAGAATTGGAATAAATATGTGGGTGAAGGGAACCAGGGGCGAAATTCTCCCCTACCCGGCGGGGCGGGGGGGGTCTCGGCGTAGCGGAGTGGCGCCAACCACTCCGGCGTCGGGCCTCCCCAAAGGTACGGAATTCTCCGCACCTTTAGGGGCTAGGCCCGCGCCGGAGTGGCTCCCACTCCGCCGACTGGCGCCAAAACTGGTGCCAACGGCATTTGGCGCTACGCCAATCAGCGTCGGGGCTGGCCGAAAGGCCTTCGCCGGTCGGCGTGAGTCTGCGCATGCGCCGGAGCGTCAGCGGCCGCTGACGTCACCACCAGCGCATGCGGAGTGGAGGGGGTCTCTTCCGCCTCCGCCATGGTGGAGGCCGTGGCGACGGCGGAAGAAAAAGAGTGCCCCCACGGCACTGGCCCGCCGGCCGATCGGTGGGCCCCGATCGCGGGCCAGGCCACCGTGGGGGCACCCCCCGGGGTCCGATCGCCCCGTCCCCCCCCCCCCCAGGACTCCGGGGGCCCGCTCGCGCTGCCAATCCCGCTGGCACGGAGGGGGTTTAAACCACGTCGGCGGGAGAGGCCTGACAGCAGCGGGACTTCGGCCCATCGCGCTCCCGCCGATTCCCGGGTGGCGGAGAATTCCGGCCACGGCGGGAGCGGGATTTACGCCGGCCCTGGGCGATTACCCGACCCTGCGGGGGGTTGGAGAATTCCGCCCAAGGTTTCATGTTCTGATCTCATTCAGTAAAATCCCATTTGAAACCCTTAGATAAATTACACATCTCTCAGGAAGCAGTCTTGTGGTGCACTGGGTGATTTGTTATATACTCTGGGATAACACAGGCTGCAACTGGAATCAGCTTTGACCAAAAGATACTCCAGACCTTGAAGTTAGTTCAATCTGATTTATTGAACCAGTCGCACAGTTAGCACAGTTCTCTATGAGTTCGACTCTCTGCTAACCTTAGCGTGGTTACTCTGTCCGACTGAACCAGACTAGCTCTTAGCCACGTGCTGGAGGTGTGATACTGTACATACACCCTGACTCACTCTGTAGATGTTCCCGGTGGAAAGAGGGGGAGTGTGAGTGCCTCGTGCCTTTGAGAGTGAGATACCACCCCTGAGTGTCCTGCCTGCTCATTGGTCATGTCCTGTTCTCTGTGTTCATTAGCTACTGTCTGTATATCATTATGTGCATGTTTGCATATCATGACACTGGGTAGTGTCCCTGCCTCTCAAACATGTCCACTTGTGTTCACAACCTAGCCATACGGGTTGAGAGAAAATCTTTCCAAATTCAGAATGGCAGATGGTAAGAGTGAGAGAGATTCGGAGTCAGTCATGTGACAGAAATTGGATCCTCCGCCATCACTACCCACAACTCCGGGTTACAACCTCCAGGACAGCACGATGGCACAAGTGGATAGCACTGTGGCTTCACAGCGCCAGGGTCCCAGGTTCGATTTCCCCTCTGGGTCACTGTCTGTGCGGAGTCTGCACATTCTTCCCGTGTCTGCGTGGGTTTCCTCCGGGTGCTCCGGTTTCCTCCCACAGTCCAAAGACGTGCGGGTTAGGTGGATTGGCCACGATAAATTGGCATGAGTGACCAAAAAAAGGTTAGGAGGGGTTATTGGGTTACGGGGATAGGGTGGAAATGAGGGCTTAAGTGGGTCGGTGCAGACTCAATGGGCCGAATGGCCTCCTTCTGCACAGTATGTTCCATGTAAAGGTGTATGTTGCCACAGCAACAATGGCTAGATCCTACCTGATTCTATACTGTGTGTGGTGGGGGTCGTTGGTTCATCGTGATAGAGCTGCAGCCAAGTTGGTGGATACTCCCAGAGCAATGGTTCAGGGGCAGAGCCTTCCTTTACTCGATTATTGTCTTTTGCTTTCTATTGGAGACCCTAGCACCCCGTCAAACAGCTCACCCTGACAGACAGGTTCAACGTTCACCTGTCAGCCTCTTGTACAAGTGCCAAAAAAATACCATTCTAAACTAATTCCAAAACAGAAGATGTCAATTGTTGAGGTAGACATTAGTCACTATGTACACAAATTAGTCACGGTGTTGACAAAAAAAACAAGCTTCTTGTTTTTCATTAAACAATCACACCTATTCCGTGGTGTTTGTGATGGTGGTGGTGGTGGCGGGGGGGGGGGGGGGGGGGGGGGGGGGGGGTGTTGGAGATTGAGGATGGTTGGGCTGCATTTACATTGCACAAAGCGAACAGCAAATCACTCCAAAGTTTCCTTCAGGATTACACTGTGATAAAGGGTGAGGGTTTCACTTTCTCGTTCCCAGTTGGAGTTGGGAATGAGTGAGGGCGGGGGGGGGGGGGGAGGTGTAGGTAACACATCTAACCCGGATACTGCAGTGGAGCAAGGAGCAGCTTGCTGTGTGTGAGTGCACACACCCCCTTAGAGTTTCCGTGCTTTGCTGAGCGCACGTGACGTTGCCAGTGCTTCATGAAATTTCCCTTGTTCCACTCCTCACCCACCATGGCCAAGGAGTGACCAGATACATTTCCACCCCAGGAACAGTCTAGCTCATATGCTCTGCATGGTACCACACATTGGTTTAGAATAATAATAATCTTTATTATTGTCACAAGTAGGCTCACGTTAACACTGCAATGAAGTTACTGTGAAAAGCCCCCAGTCGCCACATTCCGGCGCCTGTTCGGGTACACAGAGGGAGAATTCAGAATGTCCAATTCATCTAACGCACGTCTTTCGGGACTATGGGAGGAAACCGGAGCACCCGGAGGAAACCCACACAGACACAGGGAGAACATGCAGACTCCACACAGACAGTGACCCAAGCCGGGAATCAAACCCGGGACCCTGGCGTTGTGAAGCGACAGTGCTAACCACTGTGCTACCGTGCCGGATCATGGCACACTCTGCAGTTATATAATAATTTCGAATGGGCCAATATGTGGCTCCATTTCTAAATGATTTCCGATGTTGAGTAGGCACAGATTTGATTTCTGTCTGGGACTAGCACAGAGACCCTATCTGGTCCTGTAATAAACAGGAGTGTGGGGGAGGGTGGGATTGCAATGGAATAAGCCAATGCTTTCTTCCCTCCTCCCGCTACCCCTAAAACCCATCCCATTGCCCCCTGAGCAAAAAGCACATGTATGCATAAGTAGACACCAGGTTCACCATTGAGGCACAGTGCACAGCTCCTGCTTGCTGTCATTTACCTGCATTCCCTGCCGACACTCGATGTGTGAGGTTACATGTGAAGCAAGACCGGGCGAGAGCAAGGAACCAAAAGGAACTATCGTGCTGCACCCCAGTGAGGTTTAATGTCTGCAGATGAGGAGGGACATAGCTGGAAACAAACCAGACAGAGACAAGGGCGAGATTGTGACTTTCAGAGAGAGTTGGCTGCCTGATCAAGAGACAAAAAGGGGCGGCAGCGTGAGGTAACAATCGTGATCCAGGTGGGTAAACAAAAACAGGAGCACGGGGTGGTCGGCATCTTCTGCAGAAGAGCCAGCTACATCGTCGTGATAGGGCTTCGAGATCACCTGCCCAGTGTGAAGGCTTTTACCACCCCCATTGCACTCAGACCTAAACATTGCTTTTCAATGGAGTCATTCTGTGCATGTCTTGAGTATCGACTCCAGGTCTGCTGTAGTGATATCCAGAATGAACGCAGTCGCGGCTCGAGTTCTTTCCTGCGGGTTTCCTTTCCCCTCTTCGGCTTTGCTGAAGGGCTTTTGATGGAAAATCTGTTCGATCTGGTACAGCCAGTCAGTTAAAACATTGTGGCCGCGATTCTCCCAGACAGGGAGAAATCGTAAGGCTGGCGTCAAATCTGGGCGGGTTTGACGCCAGCCTCCCCCTCCCCGACCGGGAACCGATTCTGGTCCCCGGTCGGGGCTAGTATGCCGCGGCCGTGAACTCCGGCTTGCCAGAGTTTGCGCCGGCTGACGCGTCACATGACGTCAGCCGCGGCCGTGAACTCCGGCATCGCGGGCTTAACGAAATTCGTTAAGCCCGCTTGCCAGAGTTTGCGCCGGCTGACACATCACATGACGTCAGCCGCGCATGCGCGGATTGTAAGACTCAAACCCGCGCATGCGCGGATGACGTCATTGCGCATTTGCGCGAAACCCGCGCATGCGCGGGCCGGGATGCCCCTCAGCCGCCCCGCGAAGTGATACAGCGGGGCGGCGGAAGGACAAAGAGTGCGCGGGAATCGGACCCGCTGCCCGCGATCGGTGCCCACCGATCGCGGGCCCATGGCACCCTTGGCACGGCCGTGGTACTGCCGTGCCAATCGGTGCCATGGTTGGCAAGATCTGGACTTTACGGCCGTTTTTACGAACGGCCAGACCAGGTGTGTTTGCCGTTCGTAAAAGCGGCCGTAAAGGGCTTGGAACTCGGCCCATCGGCCAGCTGAGAATCGCTGCTCGCCGTAAAAAAACCGCGGCAGCGATTCGTATCGGGAGTCGGGCGTGGGGGGGGGGGGGGAGAATAGCGGGAGGGCGTCGGACTAGCGTGGCCGTAAAAATTTACGAACCCCGCTATTCTCCGCACCGTCGTGAGTGCGGAGAATTGCGCCCAATAGTTCTGTTCATTCCGTCACAGGGTGCACAGCAAGAGACGGCAGAGACAGCCGTCAATAGCGGGGACAGCCAAAAGAAAGTTATTTAGTGGCCTTGAAAGTGTGAAATGTCCGCCATGCTTGGCCGACCAGACAGGCGGAACCTTTTCATACTGAGTAAAGTGGAGTGAGAAAGAATGGAGCGAGCCGGAGAAGCAGGATGTGACACTTCATCAGAGCATTTCCCACCTCTCATTTATAGACTTATGTCTATTAGAGGATAATGACTGAGCTCTACTCAAGTGAGATACAATTGTTCCATTATTCCGCCCTGCATCTGTTAAATCAATAGTTTTTTTTTAAAACACAAGTGGTATCAGGAAGAAAGACAAAGTACACCAGCAATAAACCACAAAATGATTGTTTACCTTCCACTTGAAACGTCTCGTAGTGTTTACTGTTGAAAATATTCTTATCTAGAGAGGTCAAATACCTGCCATTTCAGCGATAAAAAGCTATCAGGCAACAGGTTTTATTACTTCAGGCTAAGCATCGTTCATCCACACTGCTTTTGGCTAAAGCCCCCTCCAAGTCAAAGTGTTGCAGGTATGAGACTCGGTCCAGGTCCAACATGTATCCTTGGCTGATATGTATCCAGTGCTGTGCTGAGCAACTATTTCTATTGTTGGAGGTACTAACCTGCGTACAAAGCCTCAGTATACTGCCTGAGGTCGGTATTAGTAGAGTATTGGGCAGCACAGTAACACAAGTGGCTAGCACTGTGACTTCACAGCTCCAGGGTCCAGTGTTCGATTCCCGGCTTGGGTCACTGTCTGTGCGGAGTCTGCACGTTCTCCCCGTGTCTGCGTGGGTTTCCTCCGGGTGCTCCGGTTTCCTCCCACAGTCCGAAGATGTGCAGGTTAGGTGGATTGGCCGTGCTAAATTGCCCTTAGTGTCCAAAATTGCCCTTAGTGTCCAAAAAAGGTTAGGAGGGGTTATTGGGTTACGGGGACAGGGTGGAAGTGAGGGCTTATGCGGGTCGTTGCATTGTATGTTCGATCCCATGAAACTATTTGAAGACCAGAAACTATCTGAAGACCTAAACAATATTTCACCCGCACCCTTCACGTTAACTGGTCTTTTTGTTACTTGTGGAGTCTTACTGTGCATAAAATGGATGCAACATTGGCCTACATAGCAACAGTCACTGGCTTTTAATGTAGGTTATTGTGTGAAATGCTATGAAATATTACTAAAGTCTTCATGGGGTGAACTGGTCTCATCCAACATTGGGAGACTTCATGAGTACTCTGCGTATGGGTCCAGAGCTTTGTATTCACTTCCTGTCTCCTTGAAAATCCCAATGTGCTCTTACGCCATCCAGTCCATGCCTGGAAACAACAGAGTCAATGATAGGGAGGCCGGTTTGTGTGATGGACTGGGCTGTGTTCACGACTCTCTGAAGCTATCTGCTCTCTCCTCAGCCCCACAATATGAACATTTATCTGCTGTAGTTGCTATTTAACTAGAGTCAAGGCAGGTCCCTGTCACTTTAACATATAAAGAACAAAGAATAAAGAAAAGTACAGCACAGGAACAGGCCCTTTGGCCCTCCAAGCCTGCGCCGACCATGCTGCCCGTCTATCCGTACCCCTCTATTCCCATCCGATTCATGTACTTGACCTCACGGTGCCGAGGTCCCAGGTTCGATCCCGGCTCTGGGTCACTGTCTGTGTGGTGTTTGCATATTCTCCCCGTGTCTGCGTGGGTTTCGCTCCCACAACCCAAAGATGTGCAGGGGAGGTGGATTGGCCGTGCTAAACTGCCCCTCAATTGGAAAAAATGAATTGGGTACACTAAAATTTTAAAAATTAATAATTCATGCACTTGAGAAGACACCCTTTAAACGTCACTATCGTACCTGCTTCCACCCCCCCCTCGGGCAGCGACACACAACATGGGTCCCATGTTAAGATGATATATTTCCTTTACATTTTACTATGTGTTAAACAAAAACATTGCAAAGAGATCATAGAATAGAATCATAGAAGTTACAGTGCAGAAGGATGCCATTCGGCCCATCGTGTCTGCACTGGCTCTTGGAAAGAGCACCCTACCCAAGCCCACACCTCCACCCTATCCCCATAACCCAGTAACCCCACCCAACACTAAGGGCAATTTTGGACACTAAGGGCAATTTAGTGCGGCCAATCCACCTAACCTGCACATCTTTGGACTGTGGGAAGAAACCGGAGCACCCGGAGGAGACACACGCACACACGGGGAGAACGTGCAGACTCCGCACAGACAGTGACCCAGCGGGGAATCGAACTTGGGACCCTGGAGCTGTGAAGCAATTGTGCTAACCACTGTGCTACCGTGCTGCCCTATGGGGAACCTATAGATCCCTACGGTTTCATTGGGCTAATGCATCACTCCATTGGCCCCGAAACCACCTCGATGCAGTAAGACTACCTGTCCAACACTGAGTCATCGAGCTGTCAAAACTTTGTCCAACTTAGCATTGGGAGACAGAAAACTCTGGGCCGGGTTTCCGGACTCCCATGGCGTGGTTTGTGCTGGAAACGGCCAATCATTGGCTCGCCATCACTGTTCCAAAATTGCTGCCAACTTATCCCATCCTTAACTCACTAATCTACATCGGCTCCCAATCCCCCACTGCAAAATCCTTGTTGTTATCTTCAAATCCTCCGAGAATCTCACTGCCCACATTCTCCTCTGGTCGTATATCCCTCCTGTTCCTCCTGGTTCATCAACCTTGACTTCATTCTTCCTTCACTTGGATTTGGATTTATTGTCACGTGTACCGAGGTTCAGTGAAAAGTATTGTTCTGCGTACAGTCCGGACAGATCGCTCCATACATGAGAAATATAGGAAACACAATGTAAACACATAGACACAGGCGTCGAGTGAAGCTTACAGAGTGTAGTATTACTCAGTGGAGAGATCAGTTTAGTCCATAAGAGGGTCATTCAGGAGTCTGGTAACAGCGGGGAAGAAGCTGTTCTTGAATCTGTTAGTGCGTGTTCTCAGACTTTTGTATCTGCTGCCGATGGAAGAGGTTGGAAGAGAGCCTGGGTTATGTGGTCAATGCCTTGTGTGTGGCTCAGCCTGATACAAGGATGCCTAAGGGAGCGGGGGGGGGGGGGGGGGGGGGGGGGGGGGGGGGGGGGGGACTTCAAAGATGGGGTACTCCTCATTGATACCCAACTCTGGATGTCAGGTAAGAACAGAAGTTGGAGCTGTGACGAATGTGTGCCCTGCATCTCCCCCAGCCCCCGCCAACAGGAGACGGTGGCTTAGCAATAATGTCACTGAACTAGTAATCCAAGTTAATGCTCTGGGGGCGTGGGTTCAAATCCCAAGATGGCAGCTGGTAGAAATTAAATTCAGTTATTAAACCTGAGCTGTGCTCAGTCATGGTGACTGAAATGATCATCAATTGTTGTAAAAGCCCAACTGTTTCACTAATGCCAGGAAATCTGCTGTCCTGACCTGGTCTGGTCTACATGTGACTCCAGAACCATGGGCGGGTTTCTCCGTTCCTGCGGCTAAGTGCCGGCTCGAATGGAGAATCCGTGGAAAGAAATTGGCGCAAACCCCTTCACCAATTCCGGTACCGGTGAGGGGCTAGCACCAGCAGCAGCTGGAACTCCAACCTCCCGCGCTGAGAATGGCCGGTCCCAGACAACACCATGCGCATGTCTGACGACCTGCGGTAGCGCCGTACAACACGGTGACGGCAATGCGCAGACCCAACCCGCCACCTGCGACCCCACAGCCCACCCCCTGGTCACCCCCACCAGCTCCCCCCCCCCAGCCCTCGCAGAAGCCCCCCACGGGCAGCAGCACGGATCCCGGCCGAGTGTAGCGGCGCTGGACGCAGCCGCCACGCCGTGTTCACGATTTGTATGACCACGCGTGTCCCATGCCGTCGGGAACTCGGCCCATCAGGGGCGGGGCATCGTGGGTAGGCCGGCCAATGAGGCGCTAACGGCACTGCGCGAGGCGTGCGTCACGATGATGTCAGTTCGGAGGGGGCGGAGCATGGCGTCAAACCCGCGCCGGCCCCAATTTCGCCGTCAGAGCCCATTCTCCACCAGATCGCTGAACGCAATTTTGGCATCGGGCAAGGGAGAACTTCATGTGTTTGACTCTGAAATGACCCAGCAAGCCACTCCGTTCAAGGGCAATCAGGAATGGGCAAAAAATGCTGACCTTTCCCCATGAGAGAGTAAAAAAAAACACCGCTACCTTTAACAGATCATCCCTGACACTCACAAAATAGGCTCAGCTATGAAGAATGGGAATGAGGAAGAGACTGCCATCTGAAGAAAACAAGGAAGTTTAGTTGCGCATGATATTTAAAAGCCTTCTGGTATTCTGACAGGAGTGTCAGGGTTCAAAACTAATAGCTCACTTGTAAGAAAATACCAAATATTAAGACGAGTGGGAGCTGGAAACATTTTATAAATAAACTGAAGTTCACGAACGACTCAGAGCTAACTGCAGCAGTAGTTCACACAGGATACTGTTTGGTATTGATCCAATCTACCCTGCTTATCCTACAGTCACAGCAGGGTGAATTAGACTATTTAACAGAAAGAGAGAAGGTCATGGCTCAAACTGCATGCAACGTGTCCACAGGTACAAGCGATGTGATGAAATCATGCTGGCAATACTGCAAACAGCAAAGGCTGGGGGCTGCTGGCATCGCCGTGTCTGTCTCTCCTATCTTTGCTTTTGGAAAAGGGAATTTGCAATTTTCTCCATGCTCTGAATTGCTGACTCATGCTTGGGTTTCATGGGGGCCATTATCATTCAGAAGCTTTTCCAAACGCCCATTCTTTATTCTAGCCAGACAGGGGTGTAGATCTAGGATTTGTACAAAATAAGTGACAGGAGGGTTTGAAAACCTCTCCCCGTTTTGTTTTTCCCCGAAGGGGTCGGGGTAGAGATGTACACAATATTGCGCAGAGTGAAATCTACAATCATGGAGCAACGGCAGGCTATTGGATTATGGTATGCATCATGGTGGAAGGATATTCAATAGAAACCTACAGAAGTGAAGTGGACATATACATTAAAAAAAGAAATTTACAGAAAGAACAGTGAATGGGAATAACTAAAAAGCTCTCTCTAGGAGCCAGCAGCATCTTGATGGGCCAAATGGCATCCCTCTGTGCAGCATGGTTACTGCTCAATTCTGGTTCCATCCCACATTCACATCGGCTCATATTCTGTTTTTTAATTTTTCCAATTAAGGGGCAATTTAGCGTGGACAATCCAGCTACCCTGCACATCACTGTGGATGCTGGAATCTGAAGCAAAAGATGAGCTATGACTCATTTTTCATTCTCACTCCACAGTATAAATATTTCCCACTCTCTCTGTCTGTTAACTTTGACAAAGAGTCATCGGACTCGAAACGTTAGCTCCTTTCTCTCCTACAGCTGCTGCCAGACCTGCTGAGATTTTCCAGCATTTTCTCTTTCGTTACCCTGCACAGCTTTGGGTCGTGGGGGTGAGACCCACGCGGACACGGTGAGAATGTGCAAACTCCACACGGAGAGTGACCCAGAGCCGGGATCGAATCCGGATCCTCGGTGCCGTGAGGCAGCAGGGCTAACCCACTGTGCCACCGTGCTGCCCTTCCACAGTCCAAAGATGTGCAGGTTTGGTTGATTGACCATGCTAAATTGCCCCTTAGTGTCCGAAAGCTTAGGTGGGGTGACTGGGTTACGGGGATAGGGTGGGGCGTGGGCCTAGTTAGGATGCTCCATTGGAGGGTCGGCGCAGACCTGATGGGCTGAATGGCCTCCTTCTGCACTGTAGGGGTTCTATTTTTTTTCAATAAATTTAGAGTACCCAATTAATTTTTTCCAATTAAGGGGCAATTTAGCGTGGCCAATCCACCTACTCTGCACGTCTTTTGGGTGGTGGGGGCAAAACCCACGCAGACACGGGGAGAATGTGCAAACTCCACACGGACAGTGACCCAGAGCCGGGATCGAACCTGGGACCTCGGCGCCGTGAGGCAGCGGGGCTAACCACTGGGCCACCGCGCTGCCCTTGTAGGGATTCTATGATTAATCTCAAACCCAAACGATCGGCCCCTTTATCCTGAGGTGGTGCCCCCTGTGTTTTAGATTGCCCGACCAGCGGGAACAATCTCAGGGTTCACCCCGTCAAACCCCTTCAGAGTCAGCAGCTTTGACAAAGAGCTGTCCAGACTGGAAACGTCGGCTCCCTTCTCTCTCCACAGAGGCTGTCAGACCTGCTGCGATTGGCCAATTTTTGTTTCAGGTTCCAGCACCCGTAGCAATTTGCTTTTACCCTTCAGAATCTTGTGCGTTTCACAGAGATTGCCTCTCGTATTCCTAAACCCCAGAGAATATAAACCCCAATTTACTCAGCCTTTCGTCACAGGGCATCTCACCTCATGCCAGGGACAAATGAACCTTGACTGTGTTGCCTGCAATGGAAGTATGACCTCCCTTAAACACGGAGACCAAAACTGCACACTGTCATAAGAGGCGCTGGCTGGCGGTAAGGGTGGATGCAATTCCCCCGCCTCATCGACCTGAGAATGTTAAAGCCCTGACACCTTCAGTTCGTGAGTTCAGTCCTGACTGGCGAACTGAAGCTGGGACTTCCACACCACACTGAGCCGTGCCTTTATCCCGTAGTCCCTTCGGCAAGACACTCGCTCACTTTTACACCAAAATAAATCTGCCAAGTATTTACTCGACAGACTAGGATTAAACTGTCCCGGAGCGGGCTGTAAATTGAGAAACTCTAAACAATGACACCAAGCCTCAAAGAAGAGTAGACAAGATAATGTGAATCAGGTGGTTTAAGAGCATCGTAAAATTCCACATCATTTTAAGACGTTAAAAAAAAGACTCTGGGTGTCAGACGTCCGAAGGGTTTGATGTCTCGGGGAAGAACAGCTGCTTTTTTACATTGCTACGCCAGCTTGAGACGGTGGTGCTTCACCCACCTCCCAGTCTAGGCTCCCCCATTGCATTGAAATGAAAAATGAAAATCGCTTATTGTCACAAGTAGGCTTCAAATGAAGTTACTGTGGAAAGCCCCTAGTCGCCGCATTCCGGCGCCTGTTCGGGGAGGCTGGTACGGGAATTGAACCGTGCTGCTGGCCTGCCCTGGTCTGCTTTCAAAGCCAGCGATTTAGCCCAGTGTGCTAAACCAGCCCCCCCCCAGCATTGCTGCTCAGCACTGCCCTCAGACAATGAGCCAGGGAAGTCGGCAGCAGTTAATATTGTCGCTGCTGTCGAGGACGCAGGTAGGCAGATGCTTAAAATTTCTAAATGCCGCCAACGACAGGCTGAACCCTGCACATTGACCGTCAGCTGCATTTTTGCGCCTCGAAATCATTAAATGACTTAGGAGTCAGAGGCAATGCAGTAAATCCTGCTTTACAATCAGTGAGGACACGGAGAGAAGATATGTGTGGGGTGATCAACCTGAAGCTTCAGGGCACCAGTGAAGGAAAGTTTAGAAGCAAATAAAACCAGGCTGGTATTGCTAAAGCAGAGAGGGACAGAGTAAATGGCGATGTGTTGGGACAGGGAAGGAGGAAAAGTTTGGCAATTGCAGGTGAAGAGTGCGCATTGTATAAAAGTAGTTCCAATAATAGTCTGGGACACTTCTGCCCAAAGGCATGTAACGCTGGGTGTCATCTTTATTCTGTCGACCTTTCCTTTTTTAAAATAAATTTAGAGAACCCAATTGTTTTTTTTTCCAATTGTGGGACAATTCAGCGTGGCCAATTCTCCTGCCCTGCACATCTTTGGGTTGTGGGGGTGAGACCCACGCAGACACGGGGAGAATGTGCAAACTCCACACGGACAGTGACCCAGGGCTACGATTCGAACTCGGGTCCTCAGCGCCGCAGTCCCAGTGCTAACCACTGCGCCACATGCTGCCCCTAATCGAACCATTGTGCGATAAGACCAGGTTCCCCTGAGTTCCGGATTCTCCCCCGTTACGTTATGAGGTGAGCTGGGAAGAAGCCATTCCCGCAGGGTTACAGAGCGCGTGCAGGAATTTCATTTTAAAAATAAATTTAGAGTACCCAATTCATTTTTTCCAATTAGCGGGCAGTTTAGCGTGGCCAATCCACCTGCCCTGCACATCTTTTGGGTTGTGGGGGCGAAACCCACGCAGACACGGGGAGAATGTGCAAACTCCACACGGACAGTGACCCAGAGCCAGGATCGAACCTGGGACCTCGGCGCCGTTAGGCAGCAGGGCTAACCCACGTGCTGCCAGTGCAGGAATTTTCTATGCATAGTTGCCAGGGGAGGTCTTTGACTGGAGGGATCTCTTCATTGCCCATTTGGGAAAGGTAACGTACTGCTCGAGACAGACCCAATGTTTCACAATCAATCCTGGGTCTAAACTCACCAAAGTTCCTTCGGCACATTCCAAACCCACAACTGTGAAGCAAAGTGAAGCAAAACTGTCCCAGTTAGGCAGAGGCTGCTTTCCCCTTTGAAGGGGGGAGCTGACTGGTGGTGATTTAACCTGAGGGTCACCACACCTCAGGCGAGGGGTCAGGTTGAGAAGGCAGGGCCTTCGTGGATAACCCCAGCCGGTACGGGAATTGAACCCTCGCGTGTGTGTTTGTGTGAGAGAGAGAGACGCCACTTGAGGTCTGCCTTGGGTGGAAACACTCGATGGTCTGCATCACAAACCAGCTGTCTAGCCGACTGAGCTAAACTGACGCCTATTACCAACTAGTTATTTTTACCATCTGGAAGGGCAAGGGCAGCAGACACGCAGGGAACTCCACCTGCAAGCTCCCCTCCCAGCCACTCACTGCGCTGACCTGGAACTATACCCTCACTGCCACTCGGCCCAAATCCTGGAACTCCCTCTCTAACAGCACTGTGGGTATACCTACACCACATGGGCTGCAGTGGTAGGAAAGCAGCTCACCACCACCCAACCGAGGGCAATTAGGGATGGGCGATATATGCTGGCGTAGCCACGGAACCCACACAGAACCACAGAAAGGTGAAGCCTCGTGTCTGCGCAGGCTGAAAATAAAACTAGCCGCCTATTCTAATCCCGCCTTCCAGCACATCCCATGGGAGTATTAAAAAAAGTTGATTTAGGTGGGGTTCAGCAGACTGTCGGGAGGGAGACAAGAATGTTCAAAATTGCCTGAGCACCCCAGGACTAACCTCTTCCCCATCAGTATATGAAAATGAAAAATGAAAATCGCTTATTGTCACGAGTAGGCTTCAATGAAGTTACTGTGAAAAGCCCCTAGTCGCCACATTCCGGCGCCTGTCCGGGGAGGCTGGTACGGGAATCGAACCGTGCTGCTGGCCTGCCTTGGTCTGCTTTAAAAGCCAGCGATTTAGCCTTGTGAGCTAAGCCAGCCCCTATCGTGGCCCTTGTTCAAAGCGTGTGTGTGTTTGTGTGAGAGAGAGAGATGCCACTTGAGGTCTGTCTTGGGTGGAAAACAGCAAGATCTCAAGATGTATTCACATAATCTACCGTGTAGAATGAGGCCATTCGGCCTATCGGGTCTGCACCGGCCCTTGTAAAGAGCATGCTACTTAAGCCCACACCTCCACCCTAACCCCGTAACCCCACCCAACCTTTTTGAACACTAAGGGCAATTTATCACGGCCAATCCACCTAACCTGTACATCTTTGGACTGTGGGAGGAAACCGGAGCGCCCGGAGGAAACCCACGCAGACACGGGGAAAACGTGCAGACTCCACACAGACAGTGACTCAAGCCGGGAATCGAACCTGGGCACAGTGAAGCAGCTGAGCTAACCACTGTGCTATCCTGCCGCCCTTGTATTGGCGGGGAATAGAATGATACGGGGTTGCTTAAATTTGGATTTGATTTGTCATGTGTACCGAGGTACAGCGGAAAGTATTGTTCTGCGTGCAGTCCAGACAGATTGTTCCATACATGAAAAAACACATAGAGACATATGATAAATATACATATACATAGACACAGGCATTGGGTGAAGCATACAGGAGTGCGGTACTACTTAGTGGAGAAGATGTGTGCAGAGATCTGTTCAGTCCATAATAATAAACTTTATTAGTGTCACAAGTAGGCTTACATTAACACTGCAATGAAGTTACTGTGAAAAGCCCCTAGTCACCACACTCGGGAGGGAAAATTCAGAATGTCCAATTCACCGAACTCGTCTTTCGGGACTTGTGGTCATTCAGAAGTCTGGGGTTCCACCGCATGATTTCCATTCCCCCCCCCCCCCCCGCCCCCCTGCATTACAGGAGGGGAGCCCCTCAGCCCTCTGCCAATTGCTGCAGCACTGGCTCCCAATCCGTCTCCCATGCGAGGTGAACTCCACGCCGCGTTTTGGAGCCGCGCATACTTTGTTTATGACGAAGGGGGCGCATCCGATCGGGTGGAAAACGCGGGCCGGAACGCGGGCCAGCGCTGGAGCCGGAGCGGAGCAGAGAGCCCGGGAGAGAGACACAGGGCGGCGTTAGCGGGCACCGTGCGCTAAATAAAATTCGTACAAATTGACCCGTTTGCCGTTGGCAGTGCATGGCGTTGGCAAGTCGGAGCCCCGGTTCACCCCCCCTCCCCTGGGGGGTGGCATCGAAAAATATGTCGATGCATTCTCGTAAAGAGAGAAAATAAAAGATAATTAAACCCCTTTTTTTTCGGCTCGGAACGATTTCAGAGTGAAATCGCTGCCCCCCCCCCCCCCCTCATGTTGGTTTAGATTGCAAACATTTCATTAATACCTCCCCTTCCACCCCACCCCACCCCCCAAAAAAACAAACAAACAAATGTAGCAAAGAGCTTTGTATGTTTCTTTTTGTATCAATGTTTCTGGAATTTGCTACATTTTCGGGGCCACAATGAAACATGGTGGGGGCGGGGGGAGGATAAACACATCCATGGGGGGGGGGGCTTCTGGGTCGGTGCAGACATTTCAAGGGATTTGTTTTGTGGGGAGGTGATTGGATACACCGATGGGAGGGAGGGAGGTGAAATAACCTCACTGAACCCTTCTGGTCATTTCGGGGGGGGGGGGGGGGAATTGACCAACGTTCCTTCACAAGGATTAACCCCTTTGTCCCCTCTTCTCAAGTCCTCCATTCACGATTTTAACATTGCTTTTGCCCATTGGGGGTAACATTTCTTTATTTAAATTTATGATGTGGAGATGTCAGCGTTGGACTGGGGTGAGCACAGTAAGAAGTCTTACAACACCAGGTTAAAGTCCAACTGGTTTGTTTCCAATCACTAGCTTTCGATCTGAGGAAGGGGCTGCGCTCCGAAAGCTAGTGATTCGAAACAAACCTGTTGGACTTTAACCTGGTGTTGTAAGACATTTTACTTGTTTAAATTTAGGGAGAGGGGGTGCAGAATCATCCAATGAATAAATAGAATGGGGGCTGGAGAAGAGGGGGAGGGGGTGAAGAAACAAACAAACAAAAAGGTGGAAGACTGATCTCCCTACTGCCTAAGTTCCTTTCCTGTTTTCAAAAGCATTCCTCAAATCCACCCCCCTCCCCTACTTTCTACCCCTCTTCAGTAGTATTTTAGGGTGCATCAACGTACCCCTCCTCAGTATCCTTCCCCCTTCCTATTTTTTAATTGAAAGTATTTTAACAAGCAGAGTGTTAAACAAGTTGTTCTAGTAAAGTGTGGCCAGTTCCTGCTCTGCCACCCCCATCAACCCAGGTTTATTTTAGTGTGGTCATCACATGGGATTTTGTGAACCATTTTCTGATTGTCGTGGTGGGAGGAAAAACACGACTTTCGCGTGTTTATTTTTGCTTGCTTCAGTCACTCCCACCTATTGAAAACGGTGGTGCAAAAATCAGTGAGATGTGGGCACTGCGGCACCTATTGTACAATCAAATGGGTTATTTTAGTTTGCAGCGGTGGTATGTGTTCAAATAACAAAATTCACAATAAGTTCTTGCTTAACCACACTGTCTGAGGGGAACCTACTTTTCATCAGCGAGCATGACTCAATTTCCAGCCAAACAGGGCTGGCTATTCAAATGCAGTGTGTCGGGAACAAATTGAGACTTACCAAAGATTTCCTTACACCAGATTTGCATACATGTGGATTTGACTGCAATTCAGCAAGGTTGCTACAGCAATTGCGGTGAATCTCTTGTGCCCCCCCCCCTCGGGTCGGTGGTTAGGAGGGCTGGAAACGTGGTCCAGATGACAGTGTTTTGCATAAGGGATCTGATGCTAACACCATGAGATCACCCCAAACGTGAACAAGAGCTAGATTCTCCAGAAGGGAAAATACATGACTCATGTGCGATATTTTATATACCCTTTAATCATTTCACTTAAATTTACGATTACATTTTTTGCCGACTTGCAATTCTTTCAACGAAAACCTCGAAAAACATTTTGGTTGCAATAGTTCTGGTGGAACAATCATCTTTGTTCCAGCAGCAAGACTACAGGAAAGAATGGTAAAAATGTTAAAAACCTGGTATTATTTATGGTTACAGTGCGTTATTCCACAGTTTGGGATCCTCCTGTGAATTTTGACACAATCTCCTTGATTCTAAGGATCTTGAAGAAAAGCAGGGCTCTCATTGTAGAAAACTGCTGATATTAGTATCTAGCAACGGAAATAATGAGCTCAACAAGGAGAGAGCAATGTGGAATTCAGTCTTAGGCAGGTTGATCCCCTTGTTGACCCCTTTGAAGTCAATGGACCCTAATTGGAAGATGTCTTAAATAAACAATACCATCTTACCATCGAGAACAAAGGTTCATAATACTTTGAATTAAATCAGAATACACATAAATATATTCAGGTAGTTTAAATTGATGACTGATCCCACTATCTTGTTCCCTTTGGTCTTGATTCCTGTATGCAAGGTCATGGGCAATCCAACTGGTACACACGCACACACACACACAGACACAACACAGGCACATACAAGACACATGTATATGTATTAAACTGATGTCTGGTAAATTTAATTCAAGTTTCTGAAAATGAGGTTTTGGAAAATCAATGAAGAGCAAGACTGCAAAAAAAGGTTTGTTTCAAATACTGAACTTATTTTATTACATAAAAACCTTTGGTGTCTGAATAGAGTTGAGGATATGACTCAGGTTGATTTATGCTTCAGAGTGAGCTATGCAACTTCACTTTGTCAATGACATCTACCTGGTTACTATGGGTTTTTAAATGTGTCAAACTAAACAAAATTTTCCAAGTTTTATTATGCATTTGTCTGCTTATTAAATAAATATATTTATCCAAACTATTCTGCACAGTTTTGCTGTGATCGGCTATGGATTTACAGAGTAGAAATCAAGAGTGTGACGCGATTTAGGTTAAGCAGTTCACTTGATCAGCATACCGAACCACTGAACTCAATATCCACTCTCGCCACCACTGCCACATAGTGGCTGCAGTGTGTACTATCCAACAGGACGCACTGCCAACAACTCACAGCTTGCTTTGACAAGCTCATCCACGTCCCGTGACATCCAGCGTCACAAAGGACAAGGGTAGCAAGAGTATGTGAAACACCAACACCTGTAAGTCGCTCTCTGGTCGCACAGCCAGTCCGATTTGCACGCAAATTGTTGGCGCGGAGGCACACTTTTGGAGTTCGCTGCCTAACATCGGCCTGCGGGCATCATCACCACAATGTGGCGACGAGGGGCCTTTCACAGTAACTTCATTGCAGTGGTAATGTAAGCCGACATGTGACAATTATAAAGATTATTCTATTGTAAGACGGCAGTGGCACAGGCAGAAACTCACCAGCACCTTCCCAGGACATCTACAGGTGGGTAATAATTACTTTCTCACCAGCCTCACTCACATCTCATGCACAGATGCCAACTTAACTGTTTCTGATCCTGATTTCGGCACAGCCCTTAATTTACATAGCACCTTTCACATGTTGTAAAAGCACGTTACTCCACAGGAGAGTTATCAAACAAAACTTGATCTTGAGCCACAAAAGGAGATGTTATGGCAGAGGCTCAAAGACGCTTTAAGGATTTAGATTTATTGTCACGTGTACCGAGGAACGGTGAAAAGTATTGTTCTGTGTACAGTCCAGGCAGATCGCTCCACCCATGAATATATAGGCAATTTCGCAGCATGCGGCACAGTGGTTAGCACTTCTGCCTCACGGCACTGAGGGCCCGGATTCGAATCCCGGCCCTGGGTCACTGTCCGTGTGGAGTTTGCACATTCTCCGCGTGTCTGCGTGGGTTTCACCCCCACAGCCCAAAGATGTGCAGTGTAGGTGGGTTGGCCACGCTAAATTGCCCCTTAATTGGAAAAAAAACCTAATTGGGTACTCTAAAGTTTATTTTAAAAAATGAATATATAGAACATGCTATGAACACACAATATAAATACATAAACATAGACTGCAGTGTAAGGAATATAGTTCTACAATTGTAGAGAAGATGCATAGAAAGATTAGTTCAGTCTATAAGAGGGTCACTCAGGAGTCTGGTAACAGCGGGGAAGAAGCTGTTTTTGAATCGATTGGTGCGTATCCTCTGCCTGATGGAAGAGGTTGGAAGAGAGAATAACCCAGATGAGAGGGGTCTTTGATTATGCTGCCGCTTTCCCAGGGCAGCGGGAGCTGTAGGCAGAATCAATGGATGGGAGGCAGGCTGCTGTGATGGGCTGGGCTGTGTTCACAACTCTCTGAAGTTTCTTACCATCTTGGGCAGAGCAGTTGCCATACCAAGCTGTGATGCAGCCAGATAGGATGCTTTCTATGCTACATCTATATGAATTGGTAAGAGTCATTGTGGACATGTCGAATTTCCTTAGTTTCCTGAGGAAGTATAGGCACTGTTTTGCTTTCTTGGTGGTAGCATCAACGTGGGTGGACCAGGGCAGATTTTTGATGATATGCACACCTAGGACTTTGAAGCTGGCAACCATCTCCACCTCGGCACCATTGATACAGGCAGGGACGTGTACAGCACTTCAGTTCCTGTAGTCGATGACCAACTCCTTGGGCGAAATTCTCCGACCCCCACGACGGGTCGGAGAATAGCGGGAGGGCCTTCCCGACATTTTTCCCGCCCTCCCGCTATTCTCCCCCACCCCCCGCCCAACTCCCGACCCGAATCGCTGCTGCCGTTTTTTTACGGCCGGCAGCGATTCACAGCTGTTCGATGGGCCGAAGTCCCAGCCCTTTACGCCGTTTTTACGAACGGCAAACACACCTGGTCTGGCCGTTCGTAAAAACGGCGTCACAAACTCGCTTTTATAACCATGGCACCGATTGGCACGGCAGTACCACGGCCGTGCCAAGGGTGCCATGGGCCCGCGATCGGTGGGCACCGATCGCGGGCAGCGGGCCCGATGCCCGCGCACTCTTTCTTCTTCCGCCGCCCCGCAGTATCCATTCGCGGGGCGGCTGAGGGGCAACCCGGCCCCTCGCGCAAATACGCGATGACGTCATCCGCGCATGCGCGGCTGACGTCATATGACGCATCAGCCGGCGCTAACTCCGGCAAGCGGGCTTAATGATATTCGTTAAGCCCGTGATGCCGGAGCCTACGGCGTCGGGCTGCTAGCCCCGACTGGGGACCAGAATCGGTTCCCGGTCGGGAAGGGGCGCGCTGGCGTCAAACCCGCCCGGGTTTGACGCCAGCCTTACGATTTCTCCCGTTTTGGGAGAATCTCGCCCCTTATGTTTGCTGACAGTGAGTGAGAGATTGTTGTCATTGCACCACTCCACTAGGTTCTCTGTCTCCCTCCTGTACTCTGACTCATCGTTGTTTGAGATCTGACCCACTATGGTCATGTCATCAGCAAATTTGTAGATGGAGTTGAAGGTGAATTTTGACACACAGTTGTGTGTGTATAGGGAGTGTAGTAGGGGGCTAAGTAAGCAGCCTTGCGGGGCCCCGGTATTGAGGGCTATCGTGGAGGGGGGTGTCGCCATTTATCCTTACTGACTGCGGTCTGTGGGTCAGGAAATCGAGGATCCAGTTGCAGAGTGAGGAGCCAAGTCCTAGGTTTTGGAGTTTGGAAATGAGCTTGGCTGGGATTATGGTTTTGAAGGCGGAGCTGTAGTCGATGAACAGGAGTCTGACGTAGGAGTCCTTGTTGTCCAGATGCTCCAGGGATGAGTGTGGGGCCAGGGAGATGGTGTCTGCTGTGGACTGGTTGTGGCGATATGCGAATGGCAGTGGATCAAAGCATTCTGGAATGTTGGAGGTGATGTGTCTCATGCGCCCTTTAGGAGCAAAAAGAATTGGAGAGGTTAAGGGGGGAATTCCAGAGCTCTCTGTGCCTTGACAGCTGAAGGTACAACTGCCATTGTTGCAGTGATTAAAATCAGGAAGGCACAAGAATCCGGAATTGGAGGGGCAGAGATATCTTTGAGCTTTGTAGGATTGGAAGACATTACAACGATAAGGAAGAACAAGTCCATGGAGCGATCTGGAAAAAAAGTTTTAAGATAAAGGTGTTGCTTAACCCATCTCCAATGCAGAACAGCTGGCACAAGGATGACGAGTGATTGGGATTTGATAAGTTTGGACGCGAGTAGTAGAATAGGATGACCTCAAATTTACATACGGCAGACTGTAGGAACCAGTCAGAAGTCCATTGAACCATTTGGATGTGACAAAGAAATGAATACATTTTTCAGCAGCAGGTGAAATGAATCACAGCCAGAGCAAGACAATGTCATGAAGGTGGAAATAAGCGTTCTCAGTGATGGGCAGGTATGTGGTCGGGATCTCAACGCAAGGTCAAATGTAGCAGCTAGGTTGTGAAAAGACTGGTTCAGCTTCAGCGGGTTGCCTGGGAGAAGGATGGTGGAAGTGGTTAGGGAATGACGTTTGTGGCATGGGCAATGGCTTCAGGCAAGTCCAGCCCAAGTGGACGGTGGTGGTGGCAGATGGCGTGGTCAACCATGTCTTTTTTATCCTTATAAATTTAGAGTACCCAGTTATTTTTTCCCCAAAGGAGTAGAGCACGGTGGCCCAGCGGTTAGCAATGCTGCCTCACGGTTCGATCCCGGCCCTGGGTCACTGTCCGTGTGGAGTTTGCACATTCTCCCCGTGTCTGCGTGGGTTTCGCCCCCACAACCCAAAAATGTGCAGGGTAGGTGGATTGGCCGCGCTAAACTGCCCCTTAATTGGAAAAAAAAAATGAATTGGTTACTCTAAAATTTATTTTTAAAAAATAAATTAAAAAATTTTTCCCAATTAAGGGCCAATTTAGCGTAGTCGATCCACCTATCCCGCACATCTTTTTGGATTGTGGGGGTGAAACCCACGCAGACACGGGGAGAATGTGCAAACTCCACACAGACAGTGATCCAGGGCCAGGATTGAACCCGGGTCCTCGGCGCCGTGCGGCTGCAGTGCTAACCATTGCGCTACCGTGCCGCCCCTTGGTCAACCATGTCTAAGTCTACGGACAAGTTGAGAATGCACAGGCGCCGGAATGTGGCGACTAGGGGCTTTTCACAGTAACTTCATTGAAGCCTACTCCTGACAATAAGCGATTTTCATTTCATTTTCAGAATGGCGAGGAGGAACCTTTGTCACAGTCTCATAGGATGTCATTGGAGACTTTGACAGGAGGTGATTTGGTGCTGTGAGAGGGATTGAAACTTGACTAAAGAGCTTCAAACATGGAGTTCTGGAAATAAAATAGGGATGAATTTGGGAAGAGAGAACATGCTCAAAGATGTTTGAGAGGAAAATGGGGTTGGAGGCAGGTCAGCAGTTTGCTCGGATGGAGGGGGTCAAAGGTTGTTTTTTTTGAGGTGGGGGTTGGGGAAGGGGGTGATGTTGGAGTTGAAGGTGTGGGATAGTACCTGAGAAGTTAACAATATCAGCTAAGTTGACGGTCATTTCTATTTTTTTTTACTGTTTTATTAACATCTAATTAGGAATACGAACTTTAAAAAAAATAAATTTAGCGTACCCAATTCTATTTTTTTCCAATTGAGGGGCAATTTAGTGTGGCCAATCCATCTACCCTGCACATCTTTTTGGGTTTTGGGGACGAACCCACGCAAACACGGGGAGAACGTGCAAACGCCACATGGACAGTGACCCAGAGCCGGGATCGAACCTGGGACCTCAGCGCCGTGAGGCAGCTGCGCTAAATCAGGAATACAAACTTAAGTAATTCAGATCATACCAATTTATAGTCTTCTGTTACCCCTCACTTATTTAAAATATTCTATATGTGTTGATTGGTACTTCTGTGAGTTGACTTACAGCAACATTGAGATCAAACAACATTTTGATCACAAATATTAAAATAATTCTAGCCAATTCCTCTTAGTTTCCACAACAGTCAGGTTGAAATAATGTTTTGCACTAGATTTTCTGTTGGGGAGAACATAAATGTCAATAATATATAAAATAATTTTCTGTTAAATCGATCAGGTAGGAAATGGCGGCACAGTGGTTAGCACTGCTGCCTCACAACGCCAGGGACCGGGGTTAGATTCTGACTTTGCGTGACTGTGTGGAGTTTGCACTTTCTCCCTGTATCTGCGTGTATTTCCTCCGGGTGCTCCGGTTTCCTCCCACAGTCCAAAAATGTGCAGGTTAGGTGGGGTTACGGGGATAGGGAGGGGTAGCGACCCTCGATAGGGTGCTCTTTCAGAGGGTCTGTGCAGACTCAATGGGCTGAATGGCCTCCTTCTGCACTGTAGGAATTCTATGCATCTATGAAATAAAGACATCTATTCAAAGGGCACCTTAACCAGCCTTTTAGAAAGGTCTTAGAGTACATTATATACAATGAACCACTTTTTTGAAGCATTGATATTTTGGCAAGCATAATCAGTCATTTTGCACACATCTATATTTCCACGGAAAATTAGTTGAATGGCCAGTTAATATGACCTTTACCTTGTAGGCTGAGGACTGTATAGGACGGCGACGGAACTCTGCTTTTCTTTCAGTCGTGCCATGGGTCCTTAAGATTCACTGGAAAAGGCAGATACTCTTTCATTCTTCATTGAAACCTCAGCACATTGGACTATTGGCCGAGGTGATGTGCTCAAATCCTAGAGTTAGTCTCCGGGCAGTAAAATTAAAATCTGTCGTTTTTAAATAATGAAAAAATATATAATTTCAAGATTTTGGTGCTGTTAGTTAGATACGTTATTTACGTGTGTGCATGCTGCAGTTTTGCACAATGTACAGTTAAGCTTACATGTCTAATGGATAGATACCTCGGCTGGAGCTGGGAGAAAGATAAAACATATGCACATAAAAACAATTATAATACAAAATTATATAGAACTAGTCAACTGATATCCATGGGATGTCATAACCACCTGATACAGGGTAGCATGTGTTATTTGATAGCTAATGAATCAAAGCTTAATACCAAAGAGACAGTAGTATGTAATATATAATTCTATTCAGCGCAATATACTCCAACAGCTGTGCTTTGCAATATCCAATGCGACCAGTCATTTTGAATTTAACTTCAGCTGATGTGAGAATGCCCTTGTTGTAATTTTCTCTTTTGCCCACCGAGATAATGAAGGAGTTTCCTGGTGGAGGACATGCAGCCTGCATTTACACTACAAGTGTGATAGCAAAGGGAAGCACTGATACTGTCGTTAGATTATTGGGTCCTGAGTCAGTGCCTAACTACACAGGAAAGCCAAAAGTGGAGAATTCGTGGAGGAGGGACTTTCATTGTGCTTTGAAGTCAGGTAAGATGAAATAACAACATAACACAGGCTTAACGTTGAGGGGGTGAAAATTTCTTTTCTCTGTTAATACACCCCTTGGAGTGCAACTTTTGCACTTCTGGTGGGACGCTTCACTATTTTAAATGGCTGGTCACCCAGCTGCAGTTTATGAGTTTATGATTATTATCCCTGTATTATGAATGCTGAATAGGATGCTTCCCGTACCAGCCTCCCCGGACAGGCGCCGGAATGTGGTGACTAGGGGCTTTTCACAGTAACTTCATTGAAGCCTACTCGTGACAATAAGCGATTTTCATTTCAATTTTCATTCAAGGACAAAATATGAATTAAAATTTCTGGAGCCAAACTGGCCCCAATCCTCCATCATCCATAATCTTCAACTCTCTCAAATCCCTTCTGCTGCATTTCCGATTCTGCACCTAGTCCTGTTATCCATGTCCTTGTCAAAGTCCGTTGGCTGCTGTCTTCAAATCTCTTCAGGGTCTCGCCCTTCCATCGTCTAATGAACCCTTCCAAATTCTGTTCTTTAGACGCTAACCTCTAGTCACTCCCTCTTCTTTTTGCTCCAGTTGCTTCTTCAGCTGCCTCGTCCTGACTATGTGAAGTCTCCTCTTTAATCCGCTCCAACATCTTTGCTGCCTTTCCTCCTTTAGGAGTGTTATGACCCCCTCAGGGGCCAAACCCTATAATGTACGCGGTTCCCCTCCTACACCTTGGGGTACGGACTCCCCAGGTAATTGGGGGAGGCGTGGAGCCTACCTCTCTAACAGGGAGGAACTTGACGGGATATAAACCCCTGGAAGCAGATCGAGGAAGGTGACCCTGCGGGGTAAGGTACAGTATAATTGTAGTACTGTGGGTAGAGTAAATAAACCTAGATGTTATCCTGCCTATGAAGTGTTATATGAAGTCCTCACCTTCGTCTATCACAAAGAGCTTTCTCCAAATCCACTTTTTTAAACTCAGCTGAAGCTAAATATGATCATTACAATTAAACTCCGAGCCACCAGATTAGAAAGGTTAAAAATCTGCTCGGTCTCCTGTCCTGATCACAATTCCATCAGCTCTAGAATATCTTCAGTTCCCAACTGTTACACTGATGTCCTTTAAAGAACCAAACCCGCGCACAGTGGTTAGCATTGTTGCCTACGACGCTGAGGACCCGGGTTCGAATCCCGGCCCTGGGTCACTGTCCGTGTGGAGTTTGCACATTCTCCCCATGTCTGCGTGGGTTTCACCCCCACAACCCAAAAGATGTGCAGGATAGGTGGATTGGCCACACTAAATTGCCCCTTAATTGGAAAAAATAATTGGGTACTCTAAATTTAAAAAAAAGAACCAAACCCGCTGACCTCAATCTGCCCTCCAGCTTCTCTCTACTCCAACACTGAGGTACTTTGACTCATAACCAAGCAAGCCTGGTTAGGGGCTTGGTTAGGGGTTAGGGGCTGGTTTAGCTCACCAGGCTAAATCGCTGGCTTTTAAAGCAGACAAAGCAGGCCAGCAGCACGGTTCAATTCCTGTACCAGCCTCCCCGAACAGGCGCCGGAATGTGGCGACTAGGGGCTTTTCACAGTAACTTCATTGAAGCCTACTCGTGACAATAAGCAATTTTCGTTTTCATTTCATTCAGTCGTGTCAAAACGCTTGCAGAAATTCACCGCCTTAAATCCACCAGCTTCAACATTCACCCCCTCCACCACCGACGCACAGTGCCAGCCGTGTGTACCAGCTGCAAGATGCACTGCAGCGACTCGCCAAGGCTCCTTAGACAGCACCTTCCAAACCCACAGCCACTCCCATCTAGGACAAGGGTAGAAGATACCACCAGCTGATAATTCCCCTCCAAGCCACTCACCCTCCTGACTTGGAAATATATCGGCCATTCCTTCACTGGGTCAAAATCCTGGCTCCCCCTCCCTAACAGCGCTGTGGGTGTACCTACACCACATGGCCATGCTAAATTGCCCGTAGTGTCCTAAAAAAGTAAGGTTAAGGGGGGGTTGTTGGGTTACGGGTATAGGGGGGATACGTGGGTTTGAGTAGGGTGATCATTGCCCGGCACAACATCGAGGGCCGAAGGGCCTGTTCTGTGCTGTACTGTTCTATGTTCTATGTTCTATGGACCGCAACGGTTCAAGGAGGCAGCTCACTACCACCTTCTCGAGGGTAATTAGGGATGGCCAATAAACGCAGGCCTCGCCAGCGACGCCCACATCCCGTGAATTAATGATGAAAAGTTCCAGAAGAAGACGCACATAACCAACAACTGTAAATCGGTGGTACCCTAACTCTGAGAATGAAGAGGGGATAACAAATCTGACCCGTTACCTTTCCTGTTGGAATGCTTGGGCACCGGGGTCATTCTGAGCTTCAGAGGTTTCTGGATAACAGATTGATTTTAAAATTCCCAAGTACAAGTGTGTGAACTGGAAAAGACTGTAGATATAAACTTTTCGCCTGAAGTATAAAACAGTGATTAAACCAGTGGTAAAAATGGCTTTACTTATCAAAATATTGTTTACACCCCCAAAGCACTGTACTCAAATGGCGCCATCAGTTGCTCGTGTCTGCCTGAAAGATTTCTGGTGTTTCTGACCGATAGCTTCTTGGACTGGAGAGGTTACAGTGGACCACGTTTCACATGTGGGTGTCGACAGTGGGGGTGGGCAGGCTGTCTAGCGACAGTCAGCACCATTGCGCCTCATCTAGACAGCTCAATTTAACGTCAGAGTGTTTTCAGAGGAACTATGAGATTGACAGTGACGCAAACAGGAGCGACACTCACTAAGGAACCCTGTTGCCTTGGGCAGCCGAAGAGAACATTAGAAAAAACGGCCAACTTATTTATGTTGTCTCAGAAATTTAGTGGCCAGGTACAGAAACCTCCAGGGACATAAGAACACTTAAAAAAAAAAGTGTTTCACAATAAAGCTGAATCAAGCTGTAGAGTCCAATAAAATAAAATAGCCTGATCTCAAACTGAGAATTTGAATATAACAGACTAGCAAAGATACAAATTTGATCTTTGATGGCCTAATGGGGGGGACAATATGGGATGTTTCCATGGGTGTGGAAATAAAAGGAGTCAAGGTCCTCGGGAGTCTCCAAGAATCTATCCTTGGCTTCTTTGCTTTTTGAACTTGGCCCAGTTGGTCACACTCTCACTTTTGAATCACAAAGTCGTTGTGCATTCAAGTCCCACTCCAGTCTGGCATTCCAGAGCAGTACTGAGGGAGTGCTGCACTGTTGGAGGGGGTGTCTTTTGGATGGTTAAACCAAACCTCTGTCTGCTCCCTCAAATTTACAGAAAAAAAATCTCTATTTTGGAGTAGGGCAAGGGAATTACCCCAGTACCCTGGTCAAACCCCCCAAACAACATCCTGGAAGTTACCACTGAACAGAAACTGGACCAGCCATGTAAATACTGTGACTACAAATACAGGATAGGAATCCTGCAGCGAGTAACTCACCTCCTGACTCCCCAAAGCCTGTCCGCCACCTACAAGGCACAAGTACAGAGTGTGATGGAATACTGTCCACTTGCCTGGATGAGTGAAGTTTCAACAATATTCAATGCACCATCCAGGACAAAGCAGCCCACTTGATTGGCACCCCCTTCCATAAATATTCACTCCCTCCGCCACTGACGCAGCAGTGTGTACCATCTATGAGGTTGCACAGCAGGACATTACCAAGGCTCCTTTGGTAGCACCTTGCAAACTCCCGACCGCTACCATTCGTCACTTTAAACATTCACTCCCTCCACCACCAACGCGCAGTGGCAGACGTGTGTACCAGCTACAAGAAGCATTGCAGGAACTCACCCAGAATCCTTTGACAGCATCTTCCAAACCTGTGACCCCCAAGGGCAGAAAAAAGGCAGAGGGTAAGTTAGCTCAGTTGGCCGGACGGCTGGTTCATGATGCGGAGTGATGTCAGTGGCGAGGTTCATTTCTCCCACCGGCTGAGGTTATCCATGAGGTCTTCTCAACCTTGCCCCTGGCCTGAGATGTGGTGACCCTCAGGTTAGACCACCACCAGTCAGCTCTCTCTCAATGGGGAAAGCATCCTCTGGGACTGGTGACATTCACATTTTACATCCTGTATTTGAGTAAAAAATAATTTATTCTTCAATCAAAATCATGGAAACAGATTATCTGGTCATTAACACATTGCTGATTCTAGGAGTTTGTTCAGTGTGAATTGATTGCCTTGTTTCCCACAGTACAACACTTCATTGGTCGTAAAGAGCTCTGGGATGTCTGGTGATTGTGAAAGTGGCTATATAAATGTAAATCTTACTTTTCTTTCATTGTTTACTTGGTGACATCTGAACGCAGGGAGTTAGCTGCCACTCTTAGACTAAAAACACCAAGCTCTACGTTGCCACCACATGTCCTGAGCCCTCCATTACCTGTCTTCCAGTCCACTGATCTTGCATCTAGTCTTGGATAAGCTTCAAATTCCTCCTGCTAAACAACCCACGCCACCGGCTCTATCCCCCTCCTCAGCCACTGTCTCAAGTTAAACTAGGCTGCTCCCAATTTCAACACCTATTTGAACGCAGATTGAGCTTCCATACCCGTACTGAAATATCTAAAGGGCTTACATGTAAACGTTCAAGATAATCCAGAAGAACACAAAGTGTAGCGAATACTTAGAATTCTCAACCTCACCAAAATAACGTGGGCGGGTCAATAGAAATTTTCTAGACTGAGATGGATAGTTTTCTTCTTGAGGTAAGGGCATCCAGGGTTATGGAGCAGAGATTAATAAATGGAATTGAAGTTGAAACATACGACTGCATGTAGGCCATTCAGCCCCTTGAGCCTACATTGGCGTTCCGTAGACGTACTCTATTTTGTAAAATATAAATTTAGCGTATCCAATTATTTTTTTCCAATTAAGGGGCAATTTAGCATGGCCAATCCACCTACCCTGCACATCTTTGGGTTGTGGGGGTGAAACACACGCAAACACGGGGAGAATGTGCAAACTCCACACGGACAGTGACCCAGGGCCGGGATTCGAACCCGGATCCTCAGCGCCATGAGGCTGCAGTGCTAACCCACTGCGCCACCGTGCTGCCCCTAACTTTCAAATTGTGATTAAGATTCCCTCACCTGATTGAAAGGCGGAACAGATTCGAGGAACTGTGTGGCCGGTTCTTAATTCCAATTGCTACCTCTTACACCTTTGTAACATCATCCATCTCCACATCTTCGGTGGATGAAAATCCTCACCCTTAGTCACCTCCAAACCCAATGATTCCAATGCTCTCCTCAATCCCTTCCTTTCTTTATCTTCCACAAACTTCAGTTCATCAAACAGTTCCACCCGCCCGTTACTTCCGTTTGTGCTAATTTGCAATGGTTCCGGTGAAAATTCCCCAATCGCCACATTCCGGCGCCTGTTCAGGTACGGAGGGGGGAATTCAGAATGTCCAATTCACCTAACAAGCACGTCTTTCGGGACGTGTGGGAGGAAACCGGAGCACCCGGAGGAAACCCACGCGGACACGGGGAGAACGTGCAGACTCCGCACAGACAGTGACCCAAGCCGGGAATTGAACCCGGAACCCTGGCGCTGTGAAGCACTAGTGCTAACCCCTGTGCTACCAAGTATCTATATATAGGAAATCGGAAATGACTGTGAAGTTTTTTAAAATAAATATTTTTATTCTCCATTTTCACATTTTCCTCCAGAATTTACACCCCACCCACAAACAGTAAACAGTAACAAAGACAAAATCAATCCCCTTAACAATAACAATGATCCCATCCTCCCACCACCCCAAACAACAGCCCACCTGTCAATATATGTATCCAATAAAACAAACCCTCCCACGGTGGAATCAAAAACAAAGGAGAAAAAGAAAAAAGGAGTCCAGGACCGCCCATGGTCGCCATAGAGTCCACTCCCCCCCCCCCTCCCCGCCCCTCCCCCCCCCCCACACTCAACGCCGTCCAACCTCTGAAAGAGTGCCGTACGTGATACCCAAGAGTTGTAAACCCCCCCCCCCCCCCGCCCAACTCCTCCCATCCACTACCTCATGTAAAACTCCTCCCCCAACCTCGGTTCCTTCCCCCCAACTTTCCACCCCGGCTAGACCACTCGGACCCTGTTCTGCCAGGCTCCGATGGCCGCAGCCCCTCCCCCCACCTCACTCCCGTTCACTGGCCGGCATAGACCGGCCAGCGTGGAGGCATGACTGTGAAGTTTAAAATTTATTAGCACTTCGAATCATAGAATTTACAGTGCAGAAGGAGGCCATTCGGCCCATCGAGTCTACAAGGCCCTTGAAAGAGGCTTCCTACTTAAGCCCATCCCTCACCCTATCCCCATAATCCAGTAACCCCACCTAACCGTTGGACACTACGGGGCAATTTAGCACGGCCAATCGACCTAACCTGCGCATCTTTGGACTGTGGGAGGAAACCGGAGCACCCGGAAGAAACCCACACAGACACGGGGAGAACGTGCAGACTTCACACAGACACCCAAAGCCAGAATTGAACTCACTCCCTGGAGCTATGGGACAGCAGTGCTAGCCTCTGTGCCTCCATGCTGCTCCATGGATTTTTTTTAAAACTTGTTTTTATTCAAGATTTGACAGAGCTTTCACAAAACCACTACCAAAAGAAGGAAAAAGAAATTAACAACTTAACAAAACAAGGTGGGATGAGTACAATTTACAAGAGAAATCTATCCACAACCCATACAGTTCCCCACCTTTCCCCCCCCCGCCCCCGGTTTGCTGCTGCTGCCGACCTCCTCACTTAACGTTTCGCGAGAAAGTCAAGGAACGGTTGCCACCGCCTGGAGAACCCCAGCAAGGACCCTCTCAAGGCAAACTTTATCCTCTCCAAACTTAGAAATCCCGCCATGCCACTGACCCAAGTCTCCACACTTGGGGGTTTCTCATCCCTCCACATTAGCAAGAGCCGTCTCCGGGCTACCAAGGAGGCAAAGGCCAGGACTCCGGCCTCTTTCGGCTCCTGCGCTCCCGGATCTTTTGACACCCCAAATATCGCTATACCCAGACTCGGCTTTACCCGAGTGTCCAAGACCTTGGACATAGCCTTTGCAAAGCCTCGCCAGAATTCTTTAAGCGCCGGGCATGCCCAAAACATATGGACATGATTTGCTGGGCTCCCTGAACACCTCACACACCTGTCCTCCACACCAAAAACCTTGCTGATCCTTGCCGCTGTCATGTGCGCCCGATGGATCACCTCAAACTGAATCAAGCTAAGCCTGGCACAAGATGAGGAGGAACTGACCCTGCCCAGGGCGTCTGCCCACAGGCCCTCATCCAGCTCCTCACCCAGCTCCTCCTCCCACTTGCCTTCAGCTCCCCGCTGAGGTCTCCTCCGCCTCCTGCAGCTCCTGGTATATGTCTGATACCTTTCCGTCTCCTACCCACATGCCCGAGACCACCCTGTCCTGTACTCTGCGGGAAGGCAGCAGCAGAAATTCCACCACCTGCTTCTTCAAGCAAGCGCGGACTTGCAGGTACCTAAAGGTATTCCCCGGGGGGCAAACTGAATTTCTCCTCCAGCGCCTTCAGGCTAGAGAAAGTCCCATCTATAAACAAGTCCCCGTCCTTTTGATACCCGCTCTGTGCCAGCTTAGAAACCCACCGTCTATTCTACCCGGGACGAACCTGTGGTTGTTTCGTATCGGGTTCCAGACTGAGGCCCCTACCTCCCCCCATGCCTTATCCACTGACCCCAGATCCTCGGTGCCGCCATCACCACCGGGCTCGTGGTGTACCGTGTCGGCGGGAGTGGCAGCGGTGCCGTTATCAGTGCCCCCCCAAGCTAGTATCCCTGCAAGACACCGCCTCCTGCCGCTTCCACGCCCCCCCCACTACCCATTTCCGAATCATGGATATGTTCGCTGCCCAATAATAGCTGCAGACGTTTGGCAGCGCCAGCTTCCCCCCCACCCGACTGCGCTCGAAGAACAGCCTTTTAACTCGCGGGGTCTTGTTTGCCCACACAAATCCCGCGATAATCCTGTTCACCCGCCTGAAGAAGGACTTGGGGATGAGGATGGGAAGGCACTGGAAGACTAACAAGAACCTGGGGAGGACCGTCATCTTCACGGACTGCAGCCTGCCCGCCAGTGAAAGCGGCAGCATGTCCCACCTCTTAGTGTCCCCCTCCATCTGATCCACAAGCCGAGTTAGATTGAGCTTGTGCAGGACACCCCAACTCTTAGCCACCCGGATGCCCAAGTAGCGAAAGCTCCTCTCCACCATCTTGAGCGGGAGCTCTCCCAGTCTCTTTTCCTGGCCCCTCGCATGAATCACAAAAAGCTCGCTTTTCCCAACATTCAACTTCTCCCCTGAGAAATCCCCGAAACCTTTTAGGATCTGCATGACCTCCCCCATCCCCTCCACCGGATTTGAAATATACAGGAGCAGGTCATCCACGGACAGTGAAACACGATGCTCCTCCCCTCCCCGAACCAGCCCCCTCCAGTTTCTAGACATCCTCAGCGCCCATGGACAACGGCTCGATTGCCAGAGCAAACAGCAGGGGGGACAGGGGGCACCCCTGCCTCGTTCCTCGATGCAGCCTAAAGTACTCCGATCGCAGCCGGTTCGTGGACACACTCGCTATGGGGGCCTGATACAGTAATTTGACCCACCCTATGAATTCCTCGCCAAATCCAAATCTGCTGAACACTTCCCACAGGTACTCCCACTCCACCCGATTGAAGGCTTATTCCGCATCCATTGCAGCCACCACTTCGGCATCCCCTCCTTCTGAGTGCATCATGATCACGTTCAGGAGCCTCCGCACATTCGTGTTCAGCTGCCTGCCCTTGACAAACCCCGTCTTGTCCCCATTAATCAATCCCGGGACAGTCCTCAATTCTAGTGGCCAGGATCTTGGCCAACAGTTTGGCGTCTACATTAAGGAGCGATATCGGCCTGTAAGAGCCACATTGCAACGGGTCCTTATCTCGTTTAAGGATGAGCGAAATCAAGGCCCGTAACATCATCGGGGGAAAGGCTCCCCTTTCCTTAGCCTCGTTGAAGGCTCTCAACAATAGCAGGCTCAACAGCTCTGAGAATTTCCTATAGAATTCTACAGGATATCCATCCGGTCCCAGGGCCTTGCCCGACTGCATACCCTCCAAACCTTTAACCAACTCCTCCAACTCAATCGGGGCCCCTAATCCCTCTACTAGCTCCTCCTCCACCTTCGGAAACCTCAGTTGGTCCAAGAATTGCTTCATCCCTTCCCTCCCCCCCCGGGGGTTCTGACTCATACAATTTACCATAAAAATCCTTGAAGACCTCATTGATCCTTTCCGAGCTCAGGACCGTGTTACCTCCCCCCCGTCCCTAATTCCCCCAATTTCCCTGTCCGCCTTTCTCTTCTGTAGTTGGTGCGCCAGCATCCTACTTGCCTTCTCCCCGTACTCGTACCCCGCTCCTTGTAACTTCCTCAACTGAGCCTCTGCTTTCCCTGTGGTAAGCAAGTCAAATTCCGCCTGCAGTCTCCGGCGCTCCTTTACCAGCCCCTCCTCGGGGGACTCCGCATACCTCCTGTCCACCCTGAGTATCTCCCCCACCAACCTCTCCCTCTCCATCCTATCCCTCTTCTCTCTGTGGGACCTGATAGAAATTAGCTCCCCCCTGCTAACTGCCTTCAGCGCCTCCCAGACCACTCACTGAAACCTCCCCTGTATCACACAGTTTTGGATACTCCTCCCAATTCGTCCACAGATCTCCCCATCCGCCAATAGTCCTACGTCCAGTCTCCATAGAGGGCGTTGGCCTCTCTCCACCCCCAGCCTCAACTCCACCCAGTGCGGAGCATGGTCCGAGACCATAATGGCTGAGTACTCTACCCCCTCCATTCTCGGGTTTAGCGCCCTGCTCACCACGAAAAAATCGATCCGTGAGTACGCTTGGTGCACGTGGGAGAAGAAAGAAAACTCCTTCGCCCTTGGACGAGCGAATCTTCACGGGTCCACTCCCCCCATCTTGTCCATGAACCCCCTTAGGACCTTGGCCGCTGCTGGCCTCTTACCCGAACTAGACCTAGACCGATCCAGTGCCGGGTCCATGGCCGTGTTTAAGTACCCCCCCCCATTACCAGACTGCATGACTCCAGGTCCGGGATGTCCCCCCCCCCCCCCCCCCCATTACCAGACTGCATGACTCCAGGTCCGAGATGTCCCCCCCCCCCCCCCCCCCCCATTACCGGACTGCATGACTCCAGGTCCGGGATTTTACTCAACATTCGCTTCATAAAATCCGCATCGTCCCAATTTGGGGCATACACGTTCACTAGCCTACGGGGCCCCTGCAGCTAGCCACTCACCATAATATATCGACCCCCTTTATCCGTGACAATACCCCTCGTCTCAAATGCCACCCGTTTGCTCACCAAGATTGCGACCCCCTGGTCTTCGCGTCCATCCCTGAGTGACAGACCTGCCCCACCCATCCCTTCCTCAGCCTAGTTTGATCAGCGAGCTTCAGACGCATTTCTTGTAGCATGGCTACGTCTGCCTTTAGCCCCTTTAAGTGCGAGAACACACGGGGCCTCTTGACCGGCCCATTCAGGCCCCTCACGTTCCATGTGATCAGCCTGGTCGGAGGGTTAATTACCCCCCCTCTGCCGACTAGCCATACCCTTTTTTAGGCCAGCCACGTGTCCGCGTCTCCCGCACACTCCAGCCCCCCAGCCGGATGCTCCCTGTCCCGACTCCCCCATTAACTCCGAAAGTTGCTTCCCCTACAGCCAGCAAAGCAGCATTCCAGCTCCCCCACCCCCTCAATCCCCCTCTCCCAAGTCAAGCATCCGCTTAACCCCAATTTCCCCCCCCCCCCCCCCCATTGCTCTCCCGTAAGTCAGCTGACTCAAGCTGACCCCGGCCGCTCCCACCTCTACCTCCAATCCCACTGTTGGCTCCCTCTACGGGCCTCCAACCTCCGCCCCCCCCCCACTCCCAACCAAGTGAGGGACAGAGAGCCCCCCCCCGCCCCCCCGTTACTCCCATGTGTCAAGAAAGAAAAGCTCAAACAAACAAACAAATTTTGGGTGCTATCCCCAACGATGAGCGACTCCCCCCCCACCCCGTCAACTGCTCTCGCTGTCCGGCCCGTCCCCACTGCCTGTGACGCGGCTCTATACAAACACCAAACAGACCCAGAACCTTGGGGGCCCAGAACAAAGGGGCAAAAAAAGAAAACACGGGGGGGAAAACCAACTTCACACCGCCCCCTCCAGCCCCCACAGCCCCACCGGGGTGCCCCAACAACATACAGCTGTCCATTAACTCAAGTCCAGCTTCTCGTTCTTAATAAAAGTCCACGCCTCATCCGGCGTATCGAAGTAATGGCGCCGGTCCTGGTATGTGACCCACAGCTTCGCCGGTTGTAGCAGCCCGAACTTCACCCCTTCGCTGTGGAGGACCGCCTTGGCCCGGTTGAATCTCGCCGCCTCTTAGCCAGCTCTGCACCTCAGTCCTAGTAGATACGGATCTCCCACTTACTGTTTCGCTCCTTCTTTGCCCATCGCAGGACACATTCCTTGTCGGTGAAGCGGTGGAACATTACCACCATATCTCTCGGCGGCTCGTTCGTCTTCGGCTTACTTGCCAGGACTCTGTGCGCCCCGTTCTGCTCCAGGGGCTGCGGGAAAGCCCCCACACCCATCAGCGTTCCCAGCATCGTGGTCACATACGCACCAGCATCCGACCCCTCCACGCCTTCAGGGAGACCCAGAATTTGCAGGTTCTGCCTCCTCGGCCTGTTTTCAAGATCCTCCAGCTTCTCCTGCCACCTTTTGTGCAGGGCCTCGTGCGCCTCCACTTTAACCGCCAGGCCCAAAATCTCATCCCCGTTGTCAGACGCCTCTTTCTGCACCTCCTTAATCGCCGGCCCCTGCATCGTCTGGGTCTCCACCAACCTTTCAATAGAAGCTTTCATAGGGGCCAACATCTCCGCCTTTAACTCGGCGAAGCAGCTTCTGAGAAGCTCCTGCTGCTCCCGTGACCACTGGGCCCACGCTGCCTGATCCCCGCCAGCCGCCATCTTGCCTTTTCGCGCCCGTTCTCCTCTCTTCTCCAAAGCCGCTTTTTCGGCCGCCCCACTCCTGGTCCACTCCATACAGCGCTGGGAGGATCCTCACTGTTTCCTTCCCACACCGGGAATCGTTGTCCAAGTGCCGCTGGAGCTCCATACAAGGGCCGAAAAGTCCATTGTCGGCGGGAGCTGCCAACCGTGCGGCCTGCCCGGGCATAGCCGCAACCGGAAGTGTGCTACTCCATGGATAAGATGCAAATACTATGTACGTTGTCTCCAGACGAGTATTGGACCCTACAAACATTTGCTGAATTATTACACATGTTGCAAGCAAATATTCATTCCCTGTGAACCAAAGCATGAATATATGCACGAGATATCTCCTAATATGGCATACACAGGATGAACAACACACTCCTTATGCTGTTATGACCACAGTAGATATTATTGTTGAGGAAGCTAGACACCAGAGAGAGGTCTGCTTCACTGATCATAAACCCCTTTTTACTGTGAAAACAAGGAGGAAGAGCTACTGACCCCAAAAGCATAGAACTCCGGTGACACCTTTAGAATTTTAAAAATGAAAATATCTATTGAAAAGGAAAAAAAAAACTTAAGCACATAAGATTAAAGTTACACAACTACCCCACGACTTCTTAAACACTTACACTCTGATGTGGAACGACATAACCTTGCATCAAAAAAATCTCTCATAACACTGGAGTGATAGAAAAACAACACTCTGATAGCCATATATCTCAGGCTACATGCCACATACCAAGTTTATCAAGGAAGGAAAACAAAATACTGCGGAAGCTGGAAATCCAAAATAACAACAGAAAATGCTGGATAAACTCTGCAGTGTGGAGAAAGAAATAAAGGTAACGTTTTGAGTCCATATGAAAATGAAAGTTTTTTTTTTAATAAATTTAGATTACCCAATTATTTTTTCCAATTAGAGGGCATTTTAGCGTGGCCAATCTACCTACTCTGCACATTTTTGGGTTGTGAGGGCGAAACCCACGCAGACACGGGGAGAATGTGCAAACTCCACACGGACAGTGACCCAGAGCCGGGATCGAACCTGGGACCTCAGCGCCGTGAGGCAGCTGTGCTAACCACTAGGCCACCGTGCTGCCCTCATATGAAAATGAAAGTTGCTTATTGTCACGAGTAGGCTTCAATGAAGTTACTGTGAAAAGCCCCTAGTCGCCACATTCTGGCGTCTGTCCAGGGAGGCTGGTACGGGAATCGAACCGTGCTGCTGGCCTGTTTGGTCTGCTTTAAAAGCAGCCCCTGACTATGACTTCTTCATAGATATATGACTTCTTCAGAAACATTAAGACAACATTCAGCTTATTATTAGAGTTTATTTAAGAAATAACATTATTTGAAACACAGCAAAATATAAAACTTACATCAAACGTGTTGCAAAACAACTGTGGTCACTCATTACAGTGTTGGACTTTTATTTTGTACCAATGTCTATGATGCAAAAATTTAGATATGATCAGAAGTTTTCCACTGACTCCAAATCATCGTCGGCCTGGTAAAGCAGATAACTTAAATGATCGGATGGGTTAGCTGCTTCTCAACTGATCTGAAGGTCAGGCAATGACAAAAGGCCCCCACTGTAGGCATTTCTGTCGATTGCGGATCAGTCAATCAAATTGGTCTTTTTTTTCAAATCAGTATTGAGGAGGCTGTGTGGGCACTGGCCTCAGCACATTGACGCACTTTCTGGACAAAGCAGAGCTAAGTGGCACACAGGCCTCCCATGTTGAGGCAGATAAATCACAGTTAATGATTCTGGTTCTCTTGTGCTTTGGCCGAATTCGCAAAAATGTCTGAGGTGGCCGGCCAAACTATTTCAATTTGATGAGCAGTTCCAGCATAGAAAACAGGGAATGTTGAGCGTAACATGGATAACCTACTTCCACAAGGCAATACTTAAAGTGGTACATTATTAAAATAGCTATAAAATCACAGAAGGAAATACGAAAATAATAGAATCTTGTACGATACTGCTGTCCAATCCATCACGATAGGTTTGTACTCTTGTGATAGCTCAATTACACTTACTTTTCCATGGTCTATAAGGGTGACAAGTGGTGAGTTAGTTGATTGAAATAGAGGGCGCGATTTAATGGCCTTGGTGTTGCCATGAGGCCGCTGAATCTCAGAGGCCTCTCACAAGATTCACGATGCTCGAGACAACTCGCGAGAAGCAACCAAACCTCTCGAGACATCGTGATCTGGATCTCGCCATCGATGGGCAAAATCCAGGGCAGCATATTTAAATGATTCATTCATATTATTTAAATATGCATGCGCTGGATTCTCTGTGCTCGCGGGAACTAATGGCCTCCCCAGCAAGGCCTCGACTGGGTGCCATTTAGTATTGGTCCACACAAACGTGGACCAGGCATAATGGCACCTGGGGGATTTCCCCTAGATCATCAGGGACAGGGCAGGTTGGTACTCTGGCTCTCCCTCTAGTACCCGGACATCTTGGTACCACCACCCTGGCACTACCAAGGTACCATGGCCCGGTCAGGCCAAAGGATCAGGGCCTGAGGGGGGCCATGTCCATAAAAGGGGGTGTGATGAGTGGGGGGGGGGGGGGGTGAGGTGAAGGATCAGTATAAAGGGTCCTCATAAAAGTTGGGGTGTGAGGGGCCTATTATGGGCCAGGGTTTAGAGTATATCATAGAGTTCACCTGACCCGCAACCTTTAATAGATTTAGGGTTATGGGGAGCACAAGGGCCCACTTTACAGGTGTGATGCAACAGAGATCTAAAGTCTTTTTAAACAAAAACAATGTTTATTCTATGAATTCAGTTAACATTTTATAAACACACAGTAAACATCTTACCAACTATCAACACTGACGTCCCCACATATACAATACTCTATAGGTAACCCTTAGTAACTTTCCTAACAACATCCATAAGTCAAAGACCCTTTTTAACAAAGACAGTAGGTTTGCATTCCTCACAGAAACAGGTATTACTTTCAAATCATCAAGTGATCTAGCATGCAGAGAGAGAGAGATCAAAATACACCTCCTTGGTTTGAATACAGCTCTCCAACTGAAAACGAAACTAAAACTCAATCTCGGAGGAGCTGGCCTCTCCGCCATGTTCCGCTCCCCATTCCAGAAAACATTTCTAAGGGCGCGATCTAACCAACAAAAATCAGAGTCTGTTCTGGGTGGGAATATGTCCAGTGATGGGTGGGTTAGGTCAGGTTGCAGAGATAGAGGGGGGGGGGGGGGCTTGCGTAGGGTGCTCTTTCAGAAGGTAGGTGCAGACTCGATGGGCCGAAAGGCCTCCTTCTGCACTGTAGGACTCTATGAAAAGCTATCTAACAGCACTCTGTTGCTATTTCGGGCCCCGGTCAGGAAGGGCACCCCCCCCCCCCCCCCCCCCCCCCAAAACCAGGCCGCACTCAGCGTCATTTTCTGCACGGAAAAGCTCCAGTGAGCAAAGCCCCTCAGTGCAGGAAGCTATCGGGGTGCCATTTCTCAATGGTGCACCGATTCTGCTACCCACTGATGTGAGCCCCGGACCCCCCCCAACTCACCTTTAAGGGGGTCTTTGAGCCCCCCCCCCACCCCCCACCGTAGTCTACTACATACTGGCAGAGCACCCCTGGGCCTGATGCACGACACAGACAAAATGCCAGCTTGGTATCCTGGCACTAGAAGCCTGGCAGTGCCAAGCTGGCACCTGGGTGCCCAAGTGACACTGCCAGGGTGCCTGGCTGGGCAGTGCCAAGCTGGCACCTGGGTGCCCAAGTGGCACTGCCAGGGTGCCTGGCTGGGCAGTGCCAAGCTGGCACCTGGGTGCCCAAGTGGCACTGCCAGGGTGCCTGGCTGGGCAGTGCCAAGCTGGCACCTGGGTGCCCAAGTGGCACTGCCAGGGTGCCTGGCTGGGCAGTGCCAAGCTGCCCAGGTGGCACCAGTAGTGCCAGGGTGTCAGCTAGCCAGAGGATAACCACCCGGGACCTCCAATTGCCCGGGAGACGGCCCCATCCCCACCCCCAAGTGCTGGGACGCCTGGTCCCCGTTTGTTCGGACCAGTACTAATCAGCGCTCGGCTGGGGTCTCCTCAGTGAGGCCGATAGATCAAGCAGGGTGACTGCTTGATCCGGCGTCAGTACGGCTAAATGGGTTTTGAAACTCACTAAACCGTTCAAGACTGGTTAGATTGGCCTCTCCCAGGATCTACCGGCCACGTCTCGCTCCGAATCCGGCGATCGAGGCCAATGGGTCGCGCCCCAAGTGTGAATGAATACGGGTGTGGATCTCACCCAGAAAGCTGGCAGGAAACACCCAGTCAAACTTGCCTAAGGTGGCACTCAGGAACCTTTTGGTTAAGTCGTGCTCAGCAATGCTGGGATTGTTCTGTGAACAGTTTTGGCTTCATCATGCTAAAGGGAAGAAGTACTGGCAAGGGAGGCAGTCCACAGAAGGTTTGCGAGGCTGATCCTGGGAATGGAGGGATTTTCCGATGAGATGAGGTTTAGTAAAGGTTGGGCCTGTGCTCATTGGAGTTTTGAAGATAAGAGGTGACCTTATTGGGACATATCGGATTCTCAGGGGGCTTGACAGGGTCGATGCGGAGAGGCTGTTTCCCCTTGTGGGAGAGTCGAGGAGCTGAGGGCATAATCCCGGAGATGTTCTGGCCTTTGCTTCCCTGGTAGCCCGGAAGGGTCAATGCAACCGCAACATGTGCCAGGCTCAGCCTGATCCAATTTAAGGTCATTCACTGTGCTCACATGACAGTGGCCCAAATGAGCAGGTTTTTTGGGGTGGAGGACAGGTATGCGAAGTGTGCGGGGGGCCCAGTGAACCATGTCCACATGTTCTGGGCATGTCCAAAGCTTAGGGGATTTTTTTTTGGTGATAAATTTAGAGTACCCAATTCATTTTTTCCAATTAAGGGGCAATTTAGCGTGGCCAATCCACCTACTCTGCACATCTTTGGATTGTGGGTCAAAACCCACGCAAACACGGGGAGAATGTGCAAACTCCACACGGACAGTGACCCAGAGCTGGGATCGAAACTGAGACCGCGGCACCGTGAGGCAGCAGGGCTAACCCACTGCGCCACCGTGCTGCCCGTAGAAAGACTTTTAATCAGTGAGGGAATCAAGGGTTATGGGGATAAGGCAGGAAAGTGAAATGAAATGAAAATGAAAAATGAAAATGAAAATGAAAATCGTTTATTGTCACGAGTAGGCTTCAATGACGTTACTGTGAAAAGCCCCTAGTCGCCACATTCCGGCGCCTGTTCGGGGAGGCTGGTACGGGAATTGAACCGTGCTGCTGGCCTGCCTTGGTCTGCTTTAAAAGCCAGAGATTTAGCCCAGGTGGAGTTGAGGATTATCACATCAGATCAGTCATGATCTCATTGAATGGTGGAGCAGACTCGATGGGCTGAATGGCCTACTTCTGCTCTTACGTCTTATGATCTGATGGTCCTCAGTGCCCTGGACCAGGTGAAGGCGAGATCAGCCAGAACTCTTGCTTCTGAACCTTATCCAATGACTCCTGAAAACTGTGTCTGCTTGGATGTTAGATGTAGCAGTACTTCATCATGGCATAGCTTTCTGTCTCCACTGCATTACCAACACCCCCCCCCCCCCCATCATGTGACCATTTTCCAGGTGGGTGGTCACTCAATGAATGCCAGCAAGCTATTTGACTGTGCGTGGTGGGTGGGGGGGGGGGGGGGGGGGGGTTGAGTATCAGAGCCCAGTATTATCCTGCACTCACTCAACAGCCACACACTTGTCCATTTCAGCAGGTCACTGGATAGCAATTAGGAGCTGGGACCCTGACCCACTTTTTTTTTCTCACTCACCCAAGCCCAGAGCTGAGTGCTGGGACCCCCCTCGCTGTTGCTTTGGGAGCGATTTAACAAGCACAGCGCAGGCCGGGATCTACAGTTCTGTGATCAAGGCATTGGGGTGGCTCTGGAAGCATTTTGCCGAGCTATACACATGTATAGAGTTACAGGGCTGAGTGACCCTGGTTTGATGACATTTACAGCGATGTTCAGGCCCAGGCAACCCACTCTGTCCGAATCTGTGAGCCTTTCTTTAGTAGCGCTCAGCTGTAAATAAATTTGTTTACCATTAGTGAAAGCACACTGTTAATGAGTTCTTGTTTGAGTTTTATCATGTTTGCCAAAATTGATTTGTCTGATTATTCACTGACCTGATGACTATCTCTGTTCTTTCTGCCTCTAAATAAAGACATGAAATCATTGTAGATGACTTATTAGAGTGAGAGACAGTAACTCTTTTGTTGCCCGCCATAGGCTGTTTTTTTGCCACTGTCAGCAAACAAATTCAAAGCGATCGAGACTGAATATTCTCGATGGGCAATGATACAGTGGCTGTTAACACATTCATTTACTCTTCTCCATTCTTGAACGTTGTGGCTCATTGCAGGGTTGCACATCCACGGGTCCAGGGTACTCTCCAGATTCCTAATCAAGCAGGCAAGTCTTCATGTCGGGGAACAGACAGTATATGTACTGGCAGTCAATCATTAGCATCACCTCTAGCCTTAACCTGCCCTCACCTGACATTTACACAAATGCTTTTGTGACAGAACAATAGAACATTACAGCGCAGCCCTCGATGTTGCGCCGACCTGTGAAACCCCTCTAAAGCCCATCTACACTATTCCATTATCATCCATATGTTTACCCAATGACCATTTAAATGCCCTTAATGTTGTCAAGTCCACTACTGTTGCAGGCAGGGCATTCCACGCCCTTACTACTCTCAAGTCGCTGAACAGTGGAAATCCTAGCTGATTTTGCTCATTTTCCTAATCCTAAATGTTGTGTTTTTAGATTAACAGTACAAAAGAAATGAGTGCCGTAGTGTGCGGGTTTGGTGCTAGATTAACAGGGGTTTATTGAATAGGTCTTCACTGGATAAGGTTTGCTTCTAGACTCCTGCAGAAACCCTCAAAGTAGTCGAAGACGTCAGGTAAGTCACGTGACTCAGTTCTTAAAGAGACATTGCTTACAACTACAATTACCCACATATATAACATTCCGCCCCTTTACTTCTAAGGCCCAACATAACTAATAACTAGTATTTTAACAGTCATTTACATCTGTATACAAGTGCAGACATCACATTATTACAGTGCATTCACACAGGTAACAAGATAGGTGACCAGGTGAGCGTCTGTTCCTGCTGGTTGCCTGCTCACTTCCGGAACTTTGTCATTCTCTTTTTTTTACATATAAATTTAGAGTACCCAATTATTTTTTTTTCCAATTAAGGGGCAATTTAGCGTGGCCAATCCACCTAACCTGCACATCTTTGGGTTGTGGGGGTGAAATCTGATGTGTTAGGCAGGTTGGTTCGATGTGGACTGCACTCAATGTAGGAGGCTGGATGTTTTCCATGTAACCGGATGGCTGCTTGCTGGTCAATGCTGATTCACTCCAGGTAGGTCCATCAAGATTAGTATCACTCTGGTACCATGATGTGTTCGGCAGGTTGGTTCAATGTGGCGTGCACTCGATGCAGGGAAGTTAGAAACAGACGTCTAACACTGGAGAAGATCCAACACTGTTTTATTCAACTATAGAACTGCTATACATACTCAGCTGTGGGTCGACACTATACTGATCTGACTGGAGACCTAGTAGTAGCCTGACCAGACTTACTAGCTACCGCATGGTGTTTGCACTTGCTAGCTCGTGGACTCTGACTGTCTCAGTGGCTGGGTCCCGAGAGAACGGGAAACCTAGTGCCCTCTGGCTTTACAGTGGTAGTGTCCTGTCTGGTGATGGGCTGTACTGTGTTGTATGCTTACTGGTCATCCTATGTGTCAATCGCTGCCTGTCTGCACCTCATTATATACATGAGTGGATATTATGACAAAATCCACGCAGACACGGGGAGAATGTGCAAACTCCACACGGACAGTGACCCAGGGCCGGGTTTCGAACCGGGGTCCTCAGCGCGTTGGCCGCAGTGCTAACCACTGTGCCGCTTGCCGCCCCCGACTTTGTCATTCTCGACTTCAGCTATATTTTCATGGTCTCCAGTATATGTCCCTATCCTGGAAGGCGTTACAGTCTCTTTTCCCGAGGGAAGACTAGAAGTTGCAGGTACTGCTGACCAAATCTCTTCTTCTGTAGATGAACAAAAAAGTTAGACAGTCAGATGGAACGAAGATGGTTACCTCTTTGAGGTAGTTCTGGCACTGGTACGCTAACACGGGTTGACAATAATTGATCTGTATGACGTCTCCACATGAGTTCGCCTGTCGTTTGGGACGTGTTGGATATTGGACCAATCTGAACCAATACCGTCACATTGACCCACTTCTCACTAATGATGTAGCTGCACGTTAATACTTGTTCTCCTTGTTGAAACAAGTGCTTCTTTGAGTTACTTTCTTGACTCAAGATCTCCTTTTCATTGATGACAAAGCTGGTGAACTTTCTGCAGTTGGCTGTGTCACATGTTGCAGGAAAAAAGTTCTCATGGCGATGAAATGAAATGTAGTCTTTTGTAGCCTTCAGTGCGTGTTTCAAAGACTGGACAACTTTCGGCTGAACCATTCATGGATGGGTGGGAAGGTGCTGACTCGATATGTTGAACTCCACACATCTTTAATTCGTGTTCAAACGCTTGTGCTGTAAACTGTGGCCGAATTTCACACATTATCTGCTCTGGTTTACTGAATCTCGCAATCATCTTGTCGGGTTTCTCAATAGTTTGTGGTTGACTTCATTAGAACCACCTCAGACCACTTTTTGCGCTTACCATGACAGAGAACATGTGCCCTTCGACTGGACCTGCAAAGTCAACGTGTAGATGTCGCCATGGCATTTTAGGCCCCTCCCATGGATGCATTGGGGACAATGGTGTTGACTTCCTTACCTGCGCACATGACTGCCACAGTCCTGTTTTTTCTTCTATTTGGGCATCGATTCCTGGCCACCAAAAGTAACTTGGTGTCACTTCCTTCAATCGTACTGTGCCTGGGTGTCCTTCGTGTAACTGCTCCAAAATGTTTTGATGTCATTTTGGTGGATTACTGTCATCCCCCCAACAGACCTCCGCCCTGTGCTGTTAATTCGAGTTTCCTGGAAATGTACGGTTTTAATTCGGGATGTTTTCCTGCTATCCTTCCCTTTAATACCATTCGCAGTATCTTCCCCATCACAGGATCGTTTCTAGTTTGTCTTTGCACTTGAGCTGCGTCACTGGAACATTCTGCGTCTGTGAACAGTGAAAAATATTCTCATGATTGGGTGGTATTTGACCAGCTGGTAAAGGTAAGTGTGATAATGCAACCGCATGGTCTTTGGATTGACCGTATTTGATGTCGTAGGGATGTGCCGATAGGATTAATGACCATCGTTGGAGTCTACTTGTAGCCAAGGTAGGGATACCTTTGTGTGGTTCAAAAATAGCTGTTTAGGGCCTGTGGTCTATGAGCGATGGGAAGTGATGACCATACAGGTATTGGTAGAAATTCCTTATACCAACTATAATACTCAGTGCCTCCTTCTCCAACTGAGCATTGTTACATTCTGCACTTGTCAACATACAAGATGCAAAAGCTATTGGTCTTTCTTGCCCTGAAGGTAGAAACGCGACACTACCGCTCCAACACCATACGGTGAATCAAATTGTAATGGCAACCATGGGGTGAAATGTACCAACAGATACATCGTTTTCAGAGCTTCATTTGCAGATTGATTTGCTTTTTCCTATTCTGCTGTTCTTTGCCGTGCCTGTTTTGTGCACAACGATGTATGTAAGGGTTTCAATAGAGTTGCCAGATTCAGGATGAACTTCCCATAGTAGTTGCTTAACCCTAGGAATGACCTAGGTTGAGTCTCGTTCTTTGGCCTGGAGCCTCCAGGTGGGCCGGATCTCGAATAACGATGAGTCTGAGTACAGGAGGGAGATAGAGAACCTAGTGGAGTGGTGCAGTGACAACAGTCTCTCCCTCAATGTCAGCAAAACTAAAGAGCTGGTCATTGACTTCAGGAAGCAAAGAACTGTCCACACCTCTGTCAGCATCAACGGGGCCGAGGTGGAGATGGTTAGCAGCTTCAAATTCCTAGGGGTGCACATCTCCAAAAATCTGTCCTGGTCCACCCACGTCGACGTTACCATCAAGAAAGCACAACAGCGCCTACACTTCCTCAGGAAACTAAGGAAATTCGGCATGTCCACATTAACCCTTACCAACTGTTACAGATGCACTAAAGAAAGCGTCCTCTCTGGCTGCATCACAGCCTGGTATGGCAACTGCTCGGCCCAGGACCGCAAGAAACTTCAGAGAGTCGTGAATGCCGCCCAGTCCATCACACAAACCTGCCTCCCATCCATTGACTCCATCTACACCTCCCACTGCCTGGGGAAAGTGGGCAGCATAATCAAAGATCCCTCCCACCCGGCTTACTCACTCTTCCAACTTCTTCCATCGGGCAGGAGATACAGAAATCTGAAAGCACGGACAAAAAGACTCAAAAACAGCTTCTTCCCCACTATTACCAGACTCCTAAACGACCCTCTTATGGACTGACCTCATTAACACTACACCCCTGTATGCTTCACCCGATGCTGGTGTTTATGTAGTTACATTGTATATCTTGTGTTGCCCTATTATGTATTTTCTTTTATTCCCTTTTCTTCCCATGTACTTAATGATCTGTTGAGCTGCTCGCAGAAAAATACTTTTCACTGTACCTCGGTACACGTGACAATAAACAAATCCAATCCAATCCATAATGGCTTCCACCTTTTTAGGTGCTTTATGCAGAACCTTACTCTCAATTACTTTTAAAAAAATATTCCAATTAAGGGGCAATTTAGCGTGGTTGTGGGGGCGAAACCCACGCAAACATGGGGAGAATGTGCAAACTCCACACGGACAGTGACCCAGGGCCAGGGTCGAACCTGGATCCTCGGTGCTGTGAGGCAGCAGTGCTAACCACTGTGCCATCGTGACACCCCCTAACTGTCAATTACATGTCCAAAATATTGTAGTGATGTCTGGAAGAAATCACATTTACCTTTCCTGACACAAAGCCCATGTGTCTGAAGTTGTTTCAGTGTAGCTACTAAGAGTTGTAAGTGTTCTTGTTCAATTGTGCCAGTTATCAATATATCATCTTGGTAACCATGTGCCCCCCAGTAAGCCACTGAGAATATGGTCTATTGAATGTTGAAATAAAGCTGGTGCAGACATTATCCCAAAAGGTAATCTTTTGTCGTGGAATAGGCCTTTGTGTGTGTGATGATACTGAGCAGGTGCTGCGTTGCAGCTGCCACATTCATTGATAGGTAGGCCTGCGATAGGTCAATCTTTTTTTTTTTTTTTATAAATTTAGATTACCCAATTATTTTTTCCAATTAAGGGGCAATTTAGCGTGGCCAATCCACCTACTCTGCACATTTTTGGATTGTGGGGGCGAAACCCACGCAGACACGGGGAGAATGTGCAAACTCCACACGGACAGTGACCCAGAGCCGGGATCGAACCTGGGACCTCAGCGCCGTGAGGCGGTTGTGCTAACCACTAGGCCACTGTGCTGCCCGCGATAGGTCAATCTTGCTGAACTTCTGCCCTCCTGCTATGTCTGTGAACAAATCCTCAATCAACGGTAGCAGGTATTGATCAGAACACAGTACCAGTTTGATTGTTGTCTTAAAATCTCCATAGATGCATATTGCACCATTCTGCTTCATGACAGGTACGATAAGGGTTGCCCAGTCACTAGTAGTGACAGGTTCTAAAACTCCTATTTCCACTAGTCTCAGTAGCTCAGTTTCAACTTTCGGCTGTAGCATAGAATACAGCCAGAAGCAGACTTTCAATGAAACACAGTGCTGTTGGACAGAGCCGTGGTCAATGGGGCGTCTCATATGAAGAGGTAACTGTTGTGGTGGGAACACCATGGGAAGGCCAATCAGAGTCTAGGAAGCCTATCAGCTGACAATACAGAATAACATCGGGTTCTGAGTGGCAGACTCCCCTTTAGAGCGGGAAAACAATGTACCAGACGTTGAGAGGTGGTGGAGATTTACAGAAGTTCAGACGCGGATCTCCTGAATTTCTGTGAGGTTTCTGACCTTTCAGTGAGTAACGGTGCAAAACTGCAGCCAGGTTTCTGGTATTCGGTCTGGTGGGTAACCTGAGGCAAAAGTGAGGTCACTGACCTAACCTCAGGGTGCGAATCAGCAAAGCCTTCAGTGAGGCAATGAGGTGGCGCTGGCCAATGGCCGCCGAGGGGAGCAGCGGGGCGAACCTCAACCTCCGGGCCAGGCCAGGGCTGAGGCGGGTGGGAGGGGAACCAACCAAAAAGAGCAGAGGCCGTCAGGCCAGGTAGCCAGCAACATCAGCAGCTGGGGTGCCAGCCAGGAGCACATGGGGTCATCGAGGGTCAAGGCTCGGCCACTCAAGCGAGAGCCAAGAGGTGAGCAGTGTAGCAGACGGGACATGCGAAGCAGGCCAGGCAAGCGCCGGCAGCGTGTCTCGGGGAATCAGGGAGTAGCAGCCAGTGGGAGCAGGGTGGCTCGAGCAGAGGCACTGAGCCAGGCAGGGCTCAGCATGAGAAGGCTGGACTAGGCAGCTGCCGGACCGAACGGTGAGGGCAAAAGAGAACAGAGGTGGGCAGCACGGCGGCGCAGTGGTTAGCACTGCTGCCTACGGCGCTAAGGTCCCAGATTCGATCCCGGCTCTGAGTCACTGTCCGTGTGGAGTTTGCACATTCTCCCCGTGTCTGCGAGGGCTTCGCCCCCATAACCCAAAGATGTGCAGGCGAGGTGGATTGGCCACGCTAAATTGCTCCTTATTTGGGGAAAAAAAATGAATTGGGTACTTTAAATTTATTTTTAAAAACTGAACAGAGGTGAGGCCAGACAGCCAGCAGCAGAAGCTAGGCAGCCAGCTGCGAGCACACACGGGCGTCGAGGGTGGAGTCCTGGCCACAAGAGCCAGGGCCCAGAGGTGAGCAGAGACATCATTGTGGGCGGGGTTCAATGTCACTGGGACAGGGCTCCATGTCACTGGGACAGGGCTCGATGTCACTGGGACAGGGCTCGATGTCACTGGGGCAGGGCTCGATGTCACTGGGACAGGGCTCGATGTCACTGGGACAGGGCTCGATGTCACTGGGGCAGGGCTCGATGTCACTGGGACAGGGCTCGATGTCACTGGGGCAGGGCTCGATGTCACTGGGACAGGGCTCGATGTCACTGGGGCAGGGCTCGATGTCACTGGGGCCCGGCTCGATGTCACTGGGGCAGGGCTCGATGTCACTGGGACAGGGCTCGATGTCACTGGGACAGGGCTCGATGTCACTGGGGCCCGGCTCGATGTCACTGGGGCAGGGCTCGATGTCACTGGGACAGGGCTCGATGTCACTGGGACAGGGCTCGATGTCACTGGGACAGGGCTCGATGTCACTGGGACAGGGCTCGATGTGACCAGGGGGATGGGGCGCAACGTGAACCCCCCGAAAGGAAGGAGAGCACAGGACCCCCAAAAGTGTAAGTCTGCCTCTGGGTACAGCTCTAACCTTGAGACATTTTGGCTGGCTGTTTTCAGTCATCTTCCGGGGACTTGTGCACCTTTCATGGACCCCAGCGTGTGGTCAAAAACACTGCTGTATTTTTCCATTACGGTCTGTAAATCTGACTTTGAATCAACTAAGCTGTTGACAGCGTTCCAGTTCAGTTTGATCCTTTCCAGCCAAGGGCGGCCAAAGAGAGCTGGAGAACCTCCTCACACCACATGGAGTGGTAGCTCTGTAGTTTGTCCACTTAACTCAATCTTGACTGTGATGTGACCCCTCAGGGGTACTATCTCCTCAGTATAGATCCTCAAGGTCACATCCTGCTGCTTTTAAGGCAGGTGGTGAAGTTTCTGTTCATAGATGGTCTCAGGAATTAGGGAGCAGGCAGCCCCCCCTATCAAACTCCATTTTAATAGTTTGCCCAGTCAACTTTGGCATTACCCAAAAATGGTGTGACTCACCCTGGACTGACAGCTCGTTCAACTTTAATTCGCCATGGGGATGAATTGTTTTAGTTTCATTGTGGTTGTTATGCTTTTCTTCCACATTATGAATTTGCTTAGTTGAATTTGTTTTGTTTCTTTGAATGAGTTCAGTGTCTCCCTTCGAGTGTTCATCTCTGGAGAAGTTATTTTACTGCAGCAAGCATTTGCTGTGTGGTCAGTTCCAGCACAGTTACATTGGCTATCTTTCCTCCAGCTTTGATGAATAACGATCTTCTAATATTTTCACTAGTTCATGATATGTCTAATCCCTAGCTTTCTCGGGTTGAACTAAGCTTCTCGGCAAATTAAAAGTTTTGCTTCCGATTGTACTTAAGGATAGGGGGACCTTGGGCAGCACTGTAGCGCAGTGGATTAGCCCTGCAGCCTCACGGCGTCGAGGTCCCAGGTTCGATTCCGGCTCTGGGTCACTGTCCGTGTGGAGTTTGCACGTTCTCCCCGTGTTTGCGTGGGTTTCGCCCCCACAACCCAAAAATGTGCAGGGTAGGTGGATTGGCCACGCTAAATTGCCCTTAATTCGAAAAAATGAAGTGGGTACTCTAAATTTATTTTTTAAAAAGAATAGGGGGACCTTAATCTCTTCCGAAATTTTGTTGGATAAAACATAATAACGGAATCTCTCTAAATATGATTTCCATTTCTCTGAGTCGCCATCAAAAGCACCCAGCGCACAGGGTCCCAGGTTCGATTCCCAGCTGGGTCACTGTCTGTGCGGAGTCTGCACGTTCTCCCCGTGTCTGCGTGGGTTTCCTCCGGGTGCTCCGGTTTCCTCCAAGTCCCGAAAGACTCGCTGGTTATCAGCCACACCGGGAGCTTACACCTCCATTCCCCTCTACCGTCCGCCATCCTCCCCTTGCAGCTCTAACCCCGTTAATTTCACCCTGTACCTGGCCCATCCAAGAAGGCCACTTTCCCCACCTCTGACCATGTTTCTTCTCCAACCTCGCCGTGTCGCATCACCCACCCTCTCTCCCCCTCCGCGCCCACCCCCCCCCCCCCCTCCCCCCCCCCACCTTCCTCCATCTCCCACAATTGTTCAGTTCTCCCCCAGGTTATGTCCCTTGACAAAGCCATTGGCTGCTTCTGGATCTCAAAATAATATTCCCAGCCTTCATAAGTCACCCACAGTTTCACCAGGTAGAGCACCTCAAACCTGATCCGTTGTCGATGCAGAACCACCTCGGCCCTGTTGAACCCCACACGCCATTTTACCAGTTCAGCGCCAATGTCCTGGTATATTCGGAACTTGTTCCCCTCCCATTCGCAGTTGCGCGTCTCCCTGATCCACTGCAGGACCTTCTCCTTCTCCAGGAACTTGAGGAGCCACACGATCACCGCCCGCGACAGCTCCCCAGCTCTTGGCTTCTTCCTCAGGGACCTGTACGCTCTGTCCACTTCAGGGGTCTTGTCCAGCATCCCCTCCGCCACCAGCCCCACCAGCGTCCTCGAACCGTACCTCATGGCACTCGCACCTTCCACTCCTGCAGGCAGGCCGAGTATTCGCCGATTCCGCCTCTTCGACCTGCTTTCCTGCTTCTCCACCTTTGCTCTCAATGTTTTGCAAAGTTCTCCTAAGAGCCCCACCTCCGCATCCAGTGCCACCACTCCATCGCTGTCGTCCGACGTCACCCTCTCAATCTCTCAGAACTCTGACCCCTGCTCCTCCAAGCATATCTCCATCGACCACTTTGTGGTTGCCACAGCCCCTTCAATGGCCTTTGAATGATCCTCATGCGTCTCCTTCCTCTGCTGATGGAACCTTGATGAAGGCCATCAGCTGTTCCATCAGGAGCTTTGCTACTTGCACTGACCCTTCCCCCTCCGCCATCTTTCCAGTAACTGCTGTGTCACAGGTCCCTTCCAACTCCTTAGCCAGGTCCTTCACCTTCTTCCGGCTTTGGTAACCAGCAGACATACAACTCCCGGGGGCAACTTCTCTTCCAACCTTCAGTTACACTTTTCCATCGATTTCGGGTAAAAAAAAGAGCGATTTTCTACAGCTTCAAGCAGGAGCTGCCCTGTGTGCAATCGCTCATACCATGGCCTCCACTGAGCCCAATTTTAGCATTACTATTACTATTCTGGCACAGTTAGGCAGACTCAGCAAGGTCACAAGTTGAACATAGAAGGTAATGTAGTTAGAGAAGAATAACATGAAGAGGAAAATAGGTCTCTTCCTGGTGGCTCACTCAGTAGTCACTGCACAGTGCAGTACTGAATCATAGTGGCACAGTGCCATGTATAGATCACCAGGCTTTGCGGAGCTAGCTGCTCTGAGTCAACACCATGATGAGATGTTTCAATTGGCCTCAGTGCCCCCAAAGTGAGGAAAGAGGGAAAATCAGCGTTGGTTACTGTTCCTGGGAGTGTGCACATGTCAGGCCGATGTCAGGGGATACAACCCCGGCCCAGCTGTGATGTCCCCTTTGGTGTAATAAATCAACAACATTGTCATTCAGTCTCAGACATGAAGACTGATCGTTCGAGTGAGCTGATGGAATGGGCTAGCACAAGTGGAAGCACATTCCAGCATGAACTCAATGGCAGCTGCAGCACCCACGACATCAGCTAACTCAACAACAACTTGCATTTATCTAGTGCCTTTCCTCCTTCAGTTTAATATGCACTAGTTTAGTGACCGTGCACTTCCATTGGCCTGATCCATCATTGATAATAATAGTAATCTCTTATTGCCACGAGTAGGCTTCAATGAAGTTACTGCGAAAAGCCCCTAGTCGCCACATTCCGGCGCCTGTTCGGGGAGGCTTGAACCCCCACTGCTGATCTTGTTCTGCATTACAAGCCAGCTGACTTAGCCCACTGTGCTAAACCAGCCATTGTGCTTGGAAAGTTACAGCAGTGGCGTGCCGTTGCCTTCTGGATTGTGGCTGACCAAGAAACTCCCACTCTTACCGCTAGCCAGTACTGGAAGGACTTACAGGCTGATAATCAACAAGGCGGGACCTTGTTATGAACCCACCTTCCTTGGCCATCTAGTCCTGGAGTGGGTCTGGAAACTGGAGCTTCTGGCTCAGAGGCAAGGAAGCCCCCCACTGCGCCGCAAGACCTCCACATACACAGCCAAGGTGACTCACAGGACACTTAGTAGGGCGGCTCAAAGCGTGTTGGAAAGGGCAGGTTTTAGAGGGTGACCTGAGGGACGCGTGGTTTAGGGAGGGAATTCCCTAAGGGAGGGCCTGGCCAGTTGAAGGCACGGCCGCCAATGGAGGTCCAATAAAAATCGGGATGACAACAAAGAGGCCGAAATTGGAGGAGAAGAGGGATCTCGGGGGGGGGGGGGGGACCAGTTCTACGGCGGACAGTTCACTAATAATTAGGCCACTAGGTTGGCGGGATCGGAAGATGCTCCCGGTGGGAAGGGCCGGAAAATCCCATGCCCAGTCTTCAACGTTTGTGAGCCAAAATGTAATGCCACAAACTAATTGTGCCCAGATAATAATTTACAACATAATCAAGTCAGAATCCAAAGTCCAGCGGCTTTAAGTCGATTGTGCAGAGAGAATTGGGTGTGTAATCCGCTGAACGGAACTCAGGTAAAGTTAGCAAAATGACTGAGATGAGTAATTAAGCAATGAGGAATAATTAGTGCTGTGTTTTTTTGGCTGACTTTATTTTTAATTAAAGTTTTCCACTGGGTATAATTACAACATCCCTGTGCTGTTTTGTGTACAAAACAATACAACGTACAAACATATGAGGCTGAGTTCGTCTATGCGCACTGTTGTGATAACATGTTACTCAGTTGGTTGTGCATTCCCAACGCAGTCGGTCGAAATAAAGCCGACGATGGAAATGTCAGACAGAAGGCCCATGCCCAAAATCGACAGCTCTCCGCACTTAGTGGCTAGCAGGGGAATCAATTTCTTTTCGGCCATTTTCAAGCTTCACCCCCGTTTTTGTTTAAACTGGTGGGGTTAATCCCCACCCAGCCAGTCGCTCTCCTGAGTGTGTCATCTGTGGCTGAGTTGCTTGTACTCAAAATCATAAAGTTCTGGGTTCAAGTTCCTCTCCAGGGCTTAAGAACAAAAATGCAAGGCTGATGTTCCAGTGCGGTACTGAGGGAGCACCGTGCTGTCGGAGGTGCTGTCTCTCAGAGGAGATGTGAAACCAAAAGCCGCATTTGCCTGCTCGGGTAGATGTGAAAGATCCCATGACATTGGTTTGAAGAAGAGCAATGGTTGTCCTGGCCAATACGGATCCCTCAATCGATGTGACAACAAAACAGACTCTCTGGTTATTGCCACACTGCTGTGTGCTGGGTGCAAATTAGCTGCTGTGTTTACAACAGTGACCACACTTTAAAAAAAGATTTTAATTCATTGGCTGTCGAGTGCTGTGGAACGTCTGGCAAGTCTTTCTTTATTCCACAGAATTATAGAATCCCTGCAGCGCAGAAGGAGGCCATTCAGCCCATCGAGTCTGCAGCGACCCTCCGACAGAGCACCCTACCGAGGCCCACTCCCCTGCCCTATCCCCATAACTCCTCACCTTTGGACACAAAAGTGGTCAATCCAGCTAACCTGCACATCCTTGGACTGTGGGAGGAAAGCGGAGCGCCCGGAGGAAAGCCACGCAGACACGTGGAGGGCGTGCAAACTCCAGACAGGCCAAGGTCGGAATTGAACCCGGGTTCCTGACGCTGTGAGGTAGCAGTGACACCGTGCCTCATTTAGACTATGAATATCTGAAGGCATCAAAACCGGACGCCATCAAGTCCCCATTGGATGCACGCAAGTGGCAGCGGTTACTGGATATCAACCAGGTGCAGGAACCCTGGTCGAGAAGAACCGATCCCCACAGCCCCTGACTTCGGATACACAGCAAAATCTGGTTCCACAACAAACGTGACAGTAACACATTATTGACTATTTTGGCACGGGGCACAGAGACGTGTTTAAACCCAGATAAACACACACATTTCAGCTTGTTATTGCCAGTAAATTACTGGTTTGAGTTTTTTGAAATGTTGCTAATGTAGAAAAATTCATTTCAGCTCTTTTGATCGGCCCAGTTTTGTTGCGGTGTTGTGATGTAACATCATGAAAAAGGTCTTGTTTATCATATCCAGATACCCGCTTCCCTGGAGCGAATTCTTTCAGGACCGTAAGAAAAAAAAATGAACAGAAAGAAAACGATAACAAGATTACAATTAGTTATTAAAGGTATTAAGTGAAATTTCTCTAACCTCAAATCATCATAAAATCAGCGACAACAGGAGGTAAATATACGGTGCACTGTGCAAAAGTGCTAAACTTTAAAAAGGCACATGATCATTTGAAGTAAGTTCACTCTTTTCATTTGTACAGAATCACAAGCTGGTTATATGGTTAATATTCTACAACAGATAGCAATAGCAGTTTGCATTAGTGTTATAACTCAACTAGCTACTGCTCCAGCAGCGTGGCGTGCAGTTTATGTGCTGTTCCATCCAAGGGCTACCAACACAGCTTTGTAAAGCCGGCTCCTCCAGCAGCTCAAAGTGGCACTGAACTGCGCAGGTGTGGGATGTCCCAGGACATTTGTATGGGTCAAATCACAGTGCCCCCGAGATAAACAGTGGGAAGAAAATGAGCTGTGATCTGCTCACAGTCGTTTTGTGTGTGTGTGTGTGTGTGTGTGTGTGTATGGGGGCGGGGGGGGGGGGGGGGGGTTTGTGTGTGTGTGTGTGTGCGTGTGTGTATGGGGGAGGGGGGGTTTGTGTGTGTGTCTGTGTGTGTGTGTGTATGGGGGCGGGGGGGGTTTGTGTGTGTGTGTGTGGGGGGGTGGTTTGTGTGTGTGTGTGTGCGTGTGTGTATGGGGGAGGGGGGTGGTTTGTGTGTGTGTGTGTATGGGGGAGGGGGGGGGGGTTTGTGTGTGTGTCTGTGTGTGTGTGTGGGGGGGGGGGTTTTGTGTGTGTGTGCAGGGGCGGGGTTTTGTGTGTGTGTGTGTGTGTGTGTGTGTGGTGGGGGAGAGGGATGTTAGGTGATCCTCCACTGCAGCAGTGGACCTTGACGAATAAACAAATTGTGGACTCTATTTTGGCTCACACTTTACATAGAGCCTCGACCTCCTGGAATCATAGGATCCCTACTGTGCAGAAGGAGGCTATTCGGCCCATCGGGTCTGCACCGACCCTCTGAAAGAGCATCCCACCTCCATCCTATACCCGCAATCCGACCCAACTTGCATGTCCCTGGACACTAAGGGACAATTTAGCATGGCCAATCCACCCAACCTGCACATCTTTGGACTGTGGGAGGAAACCGGAGCACCCGGAGGAAACCCACGCAGACACGGGGAGAACGTGCAGACCCCGCACAGACAGTGACCCAAGGCTGGAATTGAACCCGGGTCCCTGGGGCTGTGAGACAGCGGTGATTCCAGGAGAGATTCCACAGCTTGTTGAACTGGATCACAACAACAACAACTTGCACCTATCCAGCGCCTTTAAGGTAATGAAACATCCCAAGGTGCTCCACACAGCAGCATGACTGGACAGAGTATCGCACCCAGGCACATCAGGAGTTATGAGGTCAGATGATTAGGTCAGATGATCAAAAGCTTGGTCAGGGAGGCAGGATCTGAAAGGAGAACAGTGAGGTGTGGAGAGGGGTAGGGAAGGAATTCCAGAGGGTGGGGCCCAGGTAGCTGCAGGCTGGGCAGCCCATGGTGGAGCGACTGTAATTGGGAACGTAGAAGTCTTGGAGGATTGTGGGGTTGGAGGAGATTACAAAAATGGGCGGGTGGGGGGCAGAGTTTATGGATGGATTTAAAAAGAAGGGTGAGAATTTTAAAGTCAGGATACTGGTTAACAAGCTGTGCCCCCAGGAGAGGAGGGGAAAGACAGATTTAAAACAAAGATTGAAAGACTTCAGCCTGACATCCGACAGGAAGTCAATCATACCTGAGCTAACAGGTAGCTTTAAATGAACACCATACTGAGGCATTTTCAATTTTCTCCATCATTTACATGTCAGGGTGTAGTCCTCATTACACTGTTGCACTTTGAATGATTTCCAAAGTCTATTCTTGCAAAGGAATTTAAGTGAGTGTCATTTCCTTCAGTTTCACAGATGAAGGTAGTTATGCATGTACATACAAATTAAATTCAATGTTCAGACAGCTGAACTAATTCAAGGCAGAATACCTCATCCATAAACATAGGTTTAAAAATGCATATCGTTTAATTTTATTTTTTTGGCATTCAAAGTGATAAATGTTTTGTGCTGGGCAAATGGAACTTGCTACTTTACTCGAGTCACAAGCCTTACCTCGCTGTCTCGATGGGGCATACCCAGTATGCCAGTATGAGTTTTCACTATTTGCATATTATATCACCTTCGTGCCTTCTTTAATTCCCTGTCTGTAGAAATAAATTAAAAACGTTGCCTTGCTGCTGACTCTTCAGGAACCATAGAAGGGAACCAGTCGGCCTATTGCGCCCGTGTCAGTTCTTTGAAAGAGCTGTTTAATTTGTCCCACTGCCCCCCGCTCTTTACCCACATCCCTGCAATTATTTTCCTTTTCCAGTACTTAGCCAGTTCCCTTTTGAAAGTTGCTATTCAATCTGCTTTCACCGCCCTTCCAGGCAGCACACTCCGGATCTTAACAACTGGCCAAAGATTTTCTCCATAGCACTCCCCTTTCTGTGTGAATGATCTATGGCGTGATTCTCTGTTGTCCGACACTGATATCGGAATCGGGCGGAGAAGCGACTCCAAATCAGGGCCGGCGCCGATTTGACGCTGGTCAGTCATGCTCCGTCCCATCCGAAATGGCATCATCGCGTCGCCCGTCATTGCAGCGACGTTGGTGCATCACCAGCCAGCCCTCCCACGATGCTCTGCCCCCGATGGGCCACGTTCTCAACGGCGCGGGGACACGTGTGGTCCCAGCCATGCGGGAACCTGGCCTGGCGGCTGTCACACTCGGCGTCCAGCACCGTCACACTCGGCCGGGATCTGCGCCGCTGGCCGGGGGGGCTTCTGCAAGGGTGGTGGGGACTGGTAGTGGGTGGCCAGTGGGCTCGCGGGTCGGATCCACGCATGGCCGATGCCGTGTTGTATGGCACGACCGCTACAGGTCACCGCTGTGCGCATGCACGGCCAGGGACCCAGCCATTCTCCGGCCATTTTCGGCGCGGGAGCCGGGGGGTTTCACCCGGCGCCGGTGCTAGCCCCTCACCGGTCCCGGAATCAGTGAGGGTTTCACGCGGAGTTTTTGGTCGTAAAAGATCACACGCGTTCCGCTGGCAAAGACACTCACTTTTTCTGTATAATAAATGAAATATGAAAGATGTTTCCAATGTGCTGCATTTTGGTTAACTTACCCTGTCGACATATGTCCACTTGGAACTGGATTGAGACTGCCCAAACTCACTCAGGCCAGCAGAGACCTGTGACTGCTCAGCCGATGAGTAAATACAGAATTTCTGTCTGTAGCGGAATCAAAGGATTTGGGAAGAAGACAGGAAAGGGGAGCTGAGGTTGGAGAAAGGTCATGATCGAGCGTACCAAATGGCAGAGCAGGCACAAGGGGATTGAGGCCCACTCTTGTCTCTACTTCCTATGTAGCAGGGAAGATCCTTTTACCTTATAATTTTGGCGATATTCCAAAATTATTGGCCAGTGCAATGTTCTTGTTGGATGGCCTTATTTATTACAAGAACACTGGTAGTTAAAGCTATAAACAATTTATCACTAGCTGTGGGTAGACAATATACAAGAGAACAGATGAAAAACAGTAAAACCTTGAACAAACAACCTCTCTCTTATACTTCCTCTAGCCAGTCTGAGGTCAGCTGACTTTAACATTCACTTATATACTAGTGACCTTTGCACAATGATCCAGTCCAACCCCAGCATTCACACAAATGCACACTCCTGCAGGAAAAAGATTACGAGGAGCAAATTTCTCCCCTCTCGGTCAAAGCCCTAAAGGCCAAATCCTCCACAATTCCTCCTGGGATCAAAGATCACCTCATGAGCAGAAATTGACCCGAAATGTTTGGGTTGTACGCCGTCGATTCTCACGTAGCGTGGTGCATTTACCAGCCACCCAGCGGGGAAATCATGATGATTTTAAATGCTGGGGTACAACTAGGGTACTACTAAAGGGGTACTACTTTAGGGCAGCACGGTAGCATTGTGGATAGCACAATGGCTTCACAGCTCCAGGGTCCCAGGTTCGATTCCGGTTTGGGTCACTGTCTGTGCGGAGTCTGCACATCCTCCCCGTGTGTGCGTGGGTTTCCTCCGGGTGCTCCGGTTTCCTCCCACAGTCCAAAGATGTGCAGGTTAGGTGGGTTGGCCATGATAAATTGCCCTTAGTGTCCAAAATTGCCCTTAGTGTTGGGTGGGGTTACTGGGTTATGGGGATAGGGTGGAGGTGTTGACCTTGGGTAGGGTGCTCTTTCCAAGAGCTGGTGCAGACTCGATGGGCCGAATGGCCTCCTTCTGCACTGTAAATTCTATGATCTATAAACTAAACTCCCAGTCTACTGATTTCCTGGTGTAACGTCAGGATAGGACCATTGAATTTTGTATTGCAAACGGCTACAGCCAAACTGAGCCAGCTGTCACCCGGGCAAGGGACGAAGGTTGGGATTCTACGCTGCTCCAGGGCTGCACATGCATAACTCAACTCTAAAAGAAAGGCGCTTTACGCCACACGCGCTCCATCCAGCTGCACCAGGCACTCGGCACTGTTGTCCTCTGTGATGCAAAAGATTAATTTTCGGCTTTTGTTTTTCTGGCCTTGGGGGGTATTCCTCTTGGGCCCATAAAATACTCTGTCCATTCTGAGCCTGTCCATTGCAGACACTTCGCACAATTGTTGAGGCGCACCACCCCTCCCCCCCCATCCCACCTCGAGCTCACCACCCCCCCCCCCCCCCCCCCCCCCCCCACCGCCCACCCCAACATGCCCAGATGGGTCAGCGTCAGATACTGCCCGAATTCCCGACCACCAGCTTTATGCCAGTGCTTTGCAGGGGGTCGACATTCTCTGCCATCATTTCCAAGACGTTCCGACTTTAAAATTTAGTGAGGAGTCTGTGCTGTTTAAAATCTTCACAAATATCAGTATTGAAAGACATTCACGGTCTACTGCCATTAGTAATAACCTGAGTAGGTGTTTTGGTTAAGCCAGGAATTTAGGTTTGCAAGCCTAAAGGTTCTGACAACAAAAAAGTGGAACTCAATGAATCCCTTTGTACATATAGGGCCATAGAAGCGACTGGCAATATATTGCGCCATCTACTGCCTAGAAATGAAAATGTTTAATATAATTCCGAACGATCCTTAATTCAGGAATGATGAACGGCATCTGCTGGACCACAAAGCTAATGCATATTCTGTTAAGTGAGGGAATTTCAGCTCTGGATTCTCCTGAGTTACCGGCCAGTTAAATATCCAGAATACATATTTGTAATTACATTGCTGAAATGAGAGACATGCGGCGGGATTCTCTGACCTCCCACTGGGTCGGAGAATCCCTGGGGGGCGGCGCTGGTATTCCCCGGCGCCAGTTTGCGGGCGGGGGCGGAGATCACGCCGTGCCGGTCGGGGGGGCGTTGGCAGCACACACCCCCCCCCCCCCCCCCCCCCCGGCAATTCTCCGGGCCCCGATGGGTCGAGCAGCCGCCTGTTTTCGGCCAGTGCTGTCGGTGTGAAATGGACATGGTCCCACACGGCGGGACCTGGCTGCTCGGCCGGCTGGTGTGGTCCTCGGGGGGGGGAGGGGGGGGGGCCTGGGGGGATCCGCCCCCCCCCCCCCCCACGGTGGTCCGGCCCGCGATCTGCAGGTGGGCCTGTGCCGTGGAGGCACTCCTTCCTTCCGCGCCGGCCTCTGTAGGGCTCCACCATGGCCCGGGCGCAGACACACGCTGCGCATGCGCCAGAACATGCCGGCGCCGACCTAGCCCCCGAAAGTACGGAGGATTCCGCAACTTCCGGGTGGCCCGACACCGGAGTGGTTCGCGCCATTCTTCCCGCCGGCGTCGGGCCATCCCGCCGATTGCGGGAGAATCCCGCCCATGTTGTCGAAGCTTTTTGTCTTGCATTCATCAGGACAAATGCAAGAATACCAAATTTCAAATCATTACAACAACTTGTACTGCAGGAGAAAAGGGCGCTGATAGGTTGGCAAGTCGACTCTGATTGGCCGAAGTGGGAAAGCAACGGGGAAAATCGTTGGCAACATGTCTCGCTTTTCAGCAATATTTAAGTTCATAGAGTGCAGAGGTCGGCCATTCAGATCTGCACCAACCCTCCGAGAGGGCACCCCCTATAACCAACCCTCCCTCCCTATCCCCCCAACCCCGTAACCTAATCTACACACCTTTGGACACTAAGGGCAATTTATCATGGCCAATCCACCTAACCTGCACATCTTTGGAATGTGGGAGGAAACAGGAGCACCCGGAGGAAACATACACAGATACAGGGATAACATGCAAACTCCACACAGACTGTCACTCAAGGCTGGAATTGAACCTGGGTCCCTGCGCTGTGAGGCAGCAGTGCTAACCACTGTGCCGCCCTAGTTCTATACTACCAAGTGACTATTTGTATTTATGTACATTATATATATACATTTTTTAAAAATGTATTTTATTACAAACATGTATCAAAACATGATACAGCGAACAAACACCCTGGGAAACATATTTCCCAGCAATCAGCTATACAGTCTGCACAGATTTTTCCTCTTCTTCCCCCGTGACGAACAGCCCCTCAAACACAATCACAAACATCCCCCACCTTTCCTCAAACCCCCCTGAAGAGCCCTTTAACTCATACTTTATCTTCTCTAATCGCAGGAAGTTGTACAGATCACCCAACTGTGCCGCTACCCCCCCGGTGGCGATGCCGACCGCCACTCCAGCAAAATTCGCCGCTGTGCAATCAGAGAGGCGAAGGCCAAGACATCGGCCTTCCTCCTCTCCATGAGCTCCGGCTTCTCTGAAACCCCAAATATCGCCACCGAAGGGTCCACCTCCTCCTCCACTATCCTGGCTAAGACCACAAACATTCCCGCCCAGAATCTTCCCAATTTTTGTCCTTTATATATTTACAGTGAACAATTAGACACCTCGCTGGACACTCATCATTGAAGCAACAGGAGAATCCATTATCGTTGTCCGCCAGCCTTCTTCCTAACTGAGCTGAGAGCTGGAAGGAAATTCGGTAGCTGCTGGTCCAAGGTTGCCCAAGTGGCCACTGTACATAATTGAGCTTGCAAAGATGTGACCCTGGGTGTGCCAAGCCTGATTTTCAACTGAACGGGTATACACACACATGCATCTTTCATCCAACACACATATACACACGCACACATGTACATGCAGACAGCCAGCAGGCCAGCAGGAGAGGGAACCTTGGCTGAATTTCCCCAAGCTAATTCAGGAGTACAAACAGAGGCCAAGATTAGCTAACACTAAGAAAACTGGGAAACAGTTATCACTCAGCACACATCAGAAAGTGTCTCAACCAACTGAGGGATCAGGGGAGCTACCAGAACAAAAGTCAAAAAAGCAGACTAAGGAAAAACAAACAAACAGGTAGAATAAAAGTATTATAAAAATGTGTTACATGCCCTTTTTAAAAGCATGGTTCAGCACCTTTCAAAATCCCTCAGTATGCTCATACTGCTGTTTTTTGACTAGACTAAGAACATTAGGGATTTCCACTGTAACTGCTTAACACACACAAATCCTAAACAAAGAATTAGTCTTTATTATAGGAAGCTGCCCTACCTCGTAACAAGGTATAAGGCCATAAGATATCGGAACAGAATTAGGCCTCTCGGCCAATCGAGTCTGCTCCGCCATTCAATCATGGCTCTCATCCCCATTCCCCTGCCTCCTCCCCATAACCCCTGATCCCCTTATTAATCAAGAACCTATCTATCTCTGTCTTAAAGACACTCAGTGATTTGGCCTCCCCAGCCTTCTGCGGCAAAGAGTTCCACAGATTCACCACCCTCTGGCTGAAGAAATTCCTCCTCATCTCTGTTTTAAAGGATCGTCCCTTTAGTCTGAGGCTGTGCCCTCTGGTTCTAGTCTCTCCTACAAGTGGAAACATCCTCTCCACGTCCACTCTATCCAGGCCTCTCGATATTCTGTAAGTTTCAATACGATTCCCCCTCTTCCTTCTAAGCTCCATCTAGTACAGACCCAGACTCCTCAACCGTTCCTCATACGGCAAGTTCTTCATTCCAGGGATCATTCTTGTGAACCTCCTCTTGACCCTTTCCAAGGCCAGCACATCCTCTTTTAGATACGGGGCCCAAAACTGCTCACAATACTCCAAATGGGGTCTGACCAGAGCCTTATACAGCCTCAGCAATACATCCCTGCTCTTGTATTCTAGCCCTCTCTAAATGAATGTTTTTTTTATTTAGAGTACCCAATTCATTTTTATTAAATTTAGGGGCAATTTAGCGTGGCCAATCCATCTACCCTGCATGTCTTTGGGTTGTGGGGACGAAACTCACGCAAACACGGGGAGAATGTGCAAACTCCACACGGACAGTGACCCAGAGCCGGGATCGAACCTGGGACCTCGGCGCCGTGAGGCAGCAGGGCTAACCACTGACCCACCGTGCTGCCCTCTAAGTGAATGTTAACCTGCCAGTAGGTTCCTGAGTTTGATGCTCTTCTGTGTTGAGGTGGCTGATCTCACCTGACATTCGTATTTCTGTTGCTGGGCAGGGTAAATCAAGCAGGTATGATGCTCCCTATTGCTATTCCAGTGACCCCTGCAGGTCCGCTATGGACTGGGAATGTCCATGATGCCCCTGCAGGCAGTTACACAGCAAGATTCACCAGTCATGCACAGGGAACATGCACATTCACCAAGAAAATCAGCAAATTGTTACGTTGCAGAAGGCGGCCATTCGGCCCACGTGTCTGCTCTCCGAATGAGCATCATGACTAAGTGCCATTCCCCCCCGCCTATTGATTCTATCCCTTCATTGCCTTCAGCAGAGGAAAGGTGCAAACCAGACAACGATGGAAAGAAACTTCATTACGAGAATAACAGAAGTGTATTCAATTGTCAGACACTTCAATTGCTATGACTTTTTTTTATAAATTTAGAGTACCCAATTCATTTTTTTCAATCAAGGGGCAATTTAGCTTGGCCCATCCACATCTTTTGGGTTGTGGGGGTGAAGCCCACACAGACACGGGGAGAATGTGCAAACTCCACACGGGCAGTGACCCAGGGCCGGGATTGAACCTGGGACCTCGGCGCCGTGAGGCTGCAGTGCTAACCCACTGCGCCACCGTGCTGCCCTCGATTCCTATGACTTGCGATGGATTCAGAGTGTCTCCTACACGCCTCTGTTAAGTCTGTAAGCAGCCCTCAGGCAAGAACACGTCACAAATAAGCTTTCAGGTATAGCTGGAATATACAGTGTAGATCTATTTTAATTGGATAAAGAAATTGCTACATTAAAAGCCCACAGGAAGTCTATGTTACTTTTACCTATTTCCACTCTTCAAGTTACTTCCCTGAAGGCACTGACTCATGTTGGGATACTGTACCACAGATGCTGGCTGTTGTCCTGTGCCTCACCCAAGTTGCTATTCTCCATGTGTGGGCTGAGACGCAAAGTGCCAATTGACAATCTGACTGCAGAGCTATCACAGCCAAATTAGATCATTCACTCACTTAATGTCCACCGCTGAGCATGTTCCATCAGGAGCCATACAGTCTGGGAAGCAAACTTGGAACCTGCTTGGTCTTCATGTTTACATTTAAAACACATTCGTCTTCCAGTTTACCCCCTTGCCTGCTGAAGGAGCTGATCTGTGTCGACGTATGATGCAATATGTCCTCAGAACTCTGTTTCTGCGCCCAAGCACCTATGATTCATCAAAAGGCTCACTGGGTAGCATTCTTGCCTCTGGTTAGAAAGTTATGTAATCAAGTCCATGCCCAGAGACGTGAGCTAGAACTCGGGCTCACATTCCAGTGCAGTATTGATGCAATACCACACTCTTGGAGATGCTATTTTGCAAACGAGACATTAAACGGAGATCCCATTTACCCTTTTGTGTGGATATAATCTAAGCAGAGTCCCTTTGCTCACAGCCCTGTATTTATAGAATCAGAGAGGTCTACAGCACAGAAATGGCCCTTCAGCCCAGTGCGACTGCACCAGTCCAAAACAATCACCTAAATATTCTAATCTCATTTTGCAGCACTTGGCCCATAACCTGAATAATATTTTTTATTGTCACAAGTCGGCTTACATTAACACTGCAATGAAGTTACCGTGAAAAGCCCCTAGTCGCTACATTCCGGCGCCTGTTCGAGTACACAGAGGGAGAATTCACCTAACAGCACGTCTTTCGGGACTTGTGGGAGGAAACCGGAGCAGCCGGAGGAAACCCACGCAGACACGGGGAGAACGTGTAGACTCTGCACAGACAGTGAACCAAGCCGGGAATCGAACCTGGGACCCTGGCGCTGTGAAGCAACGTGCTAACCCCTGTGCTACCGTGCCATCCTTGTATGGCTTGGCATCACAAGTGCACATCTAAATACTTCTTAAATGTAATTAGGGTCTTGGGATCTACCACCCTTTCAGGCAGCGAGTTCCAGGCCCCCACCACCCTCTGGGTGAAAAGGTTTCCCCTCACATCCCCTCTAAACCTCCTGCCCCTTACCTTAAATCCATGCCCCTGGTCATTGATCCCTCCATCAAGGGGAAACGTTTCTTCCTGTCTACTCTATGACCCTCAGAATTTTTTTTTTCCAAAATTCAACAATATTTATTAACACAATTAACCCACATATTACTGACAAAATACTCGAGATACCCAAGGTCAGTGTATACTACCTGTAAAGATGGCTTGGTAGGCTATGGATCTCACTGGTGGTCTCTACTTTCCTTCTGGTCTGGTCGAGATTTGGTCTGGTATTCACTTCTCCGATCTGGTCAAGGTCACCTCGCACGAGGAGTCTTCGCTCGACCCTCATACTTTTATACATCTCAATCACGTTCCCCCTCAGTCTCCTCTGCTCCAAGGAAAACAACCCCAGTCTATCCAATCTCTCTATATAACTAAAACTCTCCAGACCAGGCAACATCCTGGTAAATCTCCTCTGCTCCCTTCCCAGTGGCTATCACATCCCTCCTATAATGTGGATTCCAGAACTGCACATAATACTCTAGCTGTGGCCTGACCAACACTTTATACAGTTCCAGCATAACCTCCCTGCTCTTAAACTCTATGCCTCAGCTAATAAAGGCAAGTATACCATTTGCCATCTTAACCTCTGTACCCACCTGCTCTGCTACCTTAAGGGACGGGTGTACATGCACACCAAGGTCCCTCTGATCCTCGGTGCTTCCCAGGCTCCTGCTGTTTATCATATATTCCCTTGCCTTGTTTATCCAGTCCAAATGCTTATCCGGATTGAATTCCATTTGCCACTGATCAGCCCATCTGACCAGCCCGTCTATATCCTCCTGTAATCGAAGACTATACTTCTCACTATTTACCACCCCACCAATTTTTGTATCATCCCAAACTTGCTGGTCAACCCTCCTACATTCGAATCTAGATCATTTATATAAACCACAAACAGCAAGTGCACAAACACTGATCCGTGCGGGATCCCACTGGGCACAGGCTTCCAGTCGGAAAAACATCCCTCGACCATCACGCTCTGCTTCCTGCCACCCAGCCAATTCTGGATCCAATTTGCCAAATTTTCTTTGACCCCATGGGCTCTTACCGTTGCTATCAGTCTCCCATATGGGACCTGATGAGAATCCTTGCTGAAGTCCATGTAGACTACGTCAAATGCACTGCCCTCATCTACACAGCTGGTCACCTCTTCGAAAAATTCAAACAAGTTGGTCAAACATGACCTTCCCTTCACAAAACCGTGCTGACTGTTCTTGATCTCCAAATGCAGATTAATTCTGTCTCTTGAAATTTCTCCCAATAGTTTCCCCATCATGAGGTTAGACTGATTGGTCTGTAGTTTCCTGGTTTATCCCTTCCTCCCTTCTTGAATAATGGCACCACATTGACTATCCTCCAGTCCGCCGCCATCATTCCTGTGGCCAGAGAGGAATTGAAAATCATTGCCAGTGCCCCCGCTATTTCCTCCCTTGCCTCACTCAACAGCCTGGGATATATTTCATCTGGTCCTGGAGGTTTGTCTACTTTTAAATCTGCCAGGCCACTGAGAACTCACAGTCTATGTTAATCTCTTTAATTTTATCACAGTCCCTCTCCCTGATTTCTAAACCCACATCGTCCCTCTCACTAGTGAACACCAACCCAGCATTCATATAGAACCCTACCCACGTCCTCCGGCGGCACATGCAAATTACCACTGTGAGCCATAAAAACAAATAAACAACCAGCAACAACGCTCTCCCCTTCACAGCTGACGGTGACTAGCTCTTTAAAGAACACAATAAAAGGCTGCCATCTTTTGTAGAATCCCTCAGTTGCACCCCTTAACGTGTATTTAACTTTCTCAAGATGCAAAGTCTCCATGAGATCTCCCCCGCCACACCGACCTCCACTCCAACAGAACCCGCCTGTGAGCGATCGACGAGGCAAAGGCGGGCTAAGACATCCGCCTCCGCACTTGTCTGCAACTCTGACACCCCAAATATAGTCACTAGGTGACAGCACTCCAAATCCATCTGTTGTGCTGAAGAAAGAGACGCAAAATCTCACCAGCTCAGGACGTGCCCAGAACATATGCACATGGTTTCCCAGGCCCCTCTGGGGGCGGACTTGTCTTCCACCCCCCTCAAACAACCGACTCAACCTAGTCCGAGTTAAGCGTGCCCAATGTAACACCTTCAACTATATCAACCCCCGTCACGCACACGATAAAGTGGCTTTCACCCTACGCAAGGCCTCAACACCATACCCCCTCCTCTAATGCCACCCACAACTCCTCCCCGCACTTGGCCTTAATCCTCACTGATACGCAGCATCCTCTGCCATCCTCCTGTCGAATCCCGAAGTCTGCCAGTTTACTGTCATGTTCCCTTTTTGCTCTCCTAATTTCCGTTTTATGCTCTCTCTTGCACATTCTCTACGCCTCTGGAGCTATGTCCTTGGCGCCATGAGGCAACAGTGCTAACTACTGCACCACCGTGTTGCCCCATGCTTCCCCCACTTGCCTAGCTTTCTTACCTAAAATTAAGTCCAGGATCCCTTTCCCCTCTTGTAGGACCGTCTTACTGACTTAAAAAGTTCTCCTGAACGCATTTTAAGAATTCCGCTCCTTCTATATCTTTTACACTATGACTAACCCACTTAATATTGGGGAAGTTGAAATCCCTCATTATCACTACCCCATTAATGTTACACTTCTCTGAAATTTGCCTACACAATCTGCACTTATATTTCTCTCGGACTTTTAAGGGGTCGATAGAACAGCCCAGCAATGTGAGCGTTCCTTTTTGGGTTTTAAGTTCTACCCATATGGCTTCATTTGAAGAGCCTTCTAAAATACTACCTCTCCTTACTGCTGTAATTGATTTCCTGATCAAAATTTCGACACCCACTCCTCTTTTACCTTCTTCCTTGACTCATCGAAGATCCTGTATCCTGGAATATTGAGCTGCTAATCCTGCCCCTCTCTCAATCATGTCTCAGCGACAGCAATGGCATCTTAGCCCCCATGTTTTAAATTGTGCCCTCAACTCATCTGCCTTGTTTGCCAGATTCATTTCATTAAAATAAATTCCATCCAGTCTTGCCAAACTCCCTTGTGACGTAGCTGGCCTATAACGTCTATGCCTTTCTGACACACTCTGTCTCTTCTCATTTTAATTTAACCTTCTCTCAGAATCCCAACCCCCTGTCAAGTTAGTTTTTCTCCCCTTTTCAAGTATGTCTCTAATTCCTTTTGAAAGTTACTATCGGTATGGAATTTGTGGTAGTCGTGAAAGTGAAGCTATCAACATTCACCCATCATTGCTTCTCTGAATACTCACAGTATCTTTTGGAGTCACACAGTGATTAAATGTAGAGGTCAAAGTCAGCAATTCTAAGTTTGCCACACAGTTGAGGCTCCCCAGACTGCAATCAAATAGAAATGGTTGAACTGACAAGAACTTTCCCTTTTAGTCTTGCTATAAAATCCCTTTTAAAAAGTTACACCTAGCAGAATGATTTATAACTGAGTTATCGGTGTGCTAAGGTTGTAATTATTGCTGAAAAAGCTTTACCGTCCACAATAAACAATTGTTATGATTGTGGTATATCAAATTTCTCCAATATGTCAAAAAATTCACATCTTTAAAATAATTTTGCAGTTTCTTTGAGCTTTCAGTTTCAACCTCAATGCGATGTGTATGCCCCAATCATTTATTAAATATTAAACAAAAGTGAAAAATTCAGTACGTCTTACTTCCCGATTTGCTGCCTGTGAAAATACTTCAATCTGATTGGCCGCCTGCCCTGCCTGATGACATCACTGCTGCTCGACACCTGGGCTCGGCATCAGGTTTAAACTGACGTTGGGAAAGGAGAAATGGACACCTCACCGATGGATAGGTCTTTGTGGGCAGCTTTCTTCGAGACAGCAGCGGGCGGCGTTATTTCACCGCTGACTGAAACCTGAGCCATTGAGTCTGCTTCAGCCGCACTTGCCCCCAGCACACCTGGGGTGAGCAAGGAACCATCGCGGGATCAAGGCAAATAAGTTGCAAGTTAATAGAATGATTGCAATATTTTGCTTCAGGCCAATTTGAAAATATTGACTGATATATGTGGTTTGTGTGTTTTCACCTCATAATAAGCCAGCAGGCGGCTTAAAGTGTACTTGTAATAAGCAGGCCTCAGCCCTGGTTTGAGCGCAAAGCCGCAAGTGGGATCTTAAACCTGAACTTCCCCTGAACTATTTTTTTAAAAACTCAAACCAAACTTCACCTCACTCTATTGGCAGTCTGGCCATTGCTGGGCCACCGCAGTTGGACTTGGAACTACTACTACAGGAATGTGCACTGTTACCAAACTAATCCATTGCAATATTAGTTTTGGAGAAAATCAGGCTGGTGCTGTGAGTATTGGAAGCGGTCTATCGGTGAGTGCCAGCACACTTGGGAGATTGTCCTCTTGAGAGGACCGGCGAGTTCGAGATTCTCTTCTTCCATGCGATTCCCAGAATTCGCCGCAAACGGTGAAGTTGTAAGATATTGAGCTTCCTTTCTTGATAGCTGTCGGTGTTGCACAGCCATACAACAAGGTGCTGAGAACACAGGCCTCATAAACCAGGTGATTGGTTCAAAGTGCCAGCTTTATGTTATTCCACGCATATTTCTTGAGTAGGCCAAAAGTAGTGCCTGCTTTTCCTATGCGTGTTGAGGCACTCTCAATTATGACGCGAGAGCGAGGTCGGTAATCAAAGGCTTTAATATACAGAGAACAGGACAGCATTCGAGAGAAGTGTGCTCGCCACATGGAGCCTTATCTTATATACTGTTTCCTGGGGGCGTAGCCAGAGGCGGAGTCCCCCAGGTTCCAAGCCTCTTAAAGGGGCAAGGTATTAAAGGTAAATACCGTTCATCACACGTGTATTGAGCTGTGCATCGTCTGTCACCAAGAACCCAAGGTGCCAGAATTTGCTAAGCACTTCCGGCAGGATATTATTCAGTGTAATTGAGGATGGAGATGTGACACCCTGCCCCATCACCATGGTTTTCTTCATGCTTACGGTAAGGGAGAAGAAGTTACAGGCTTGGGGGGGACAAAGTCTCCTTCATAGGACGCAAGACGTTTACATTCCCAAGGATTTTCTCTACGGCAAGGTGACCAGAGCAGAGGACCAGTGTGCATGACATGAAGGCCCTAAACCTTGTCTTCACACCTGGGACACAACTGTTGACGACAGAGGAAAATGGCAACCTCAAATGTGGGCCAATGTGTGCCACCATGACAATTAGCGGTTACGGGTGCCAACACTGACAAGGGGCTGGTTTAGCTCACTGGGCTAAATCGCTGGCTTTTAAAGCAGACCAAGGCAGGCCAGTAGCACGATTCAATTCCCGTACCAGCCTCCCCGGACAGGCGCCGGAATGTGGCGACTAGGGGCTTTTCACAGTAACTTCATTGAAGCCTACTCGTGACAATAAGCGATGTTCCATTTTTCTCAATTTCAACGACCAATGACGACGCCTGATAACTGTTTCAGCTGCAGCAGTTTGGCAGAACCTGTCTCTCACAGACTGGTCTGTTCAGCATCAGGGAAACGGCACCACGTGAAGCTAACTCATCCCCAAATGCATTTGACTTTCTGCATGCTGATCACCTTACATAGATGGATGCCAACGTATCAGAGCTGAGGATAAATAGAGAAAAAAACAGTCGGAAGAAATTAAAATGGTTTTTCATCTCTCCCAGAATGCACTGTACTCCTCCATCCTCATTTAGACCTTCATTGATGTCATTTAATCATTTTCTTAAGATGTTATTTGGGAATGGAAAGAAGAAGGAAAAAGTGTGTTTTATTTAAATAAAAATTAATTGGGGTGGGCACAGCGGTCGAATTGTGGGCTTAAAGCACAGATCTTGTCATCAATTGCTTCCGCTACAGGATGGGTAGAATGAAAATTTCAGTGAGGAGTTTGCTGATCCGAAATTATATCAAGAAAAGCAGAAAATAGTGAAATACTAAATCAATACACTGATGGGGGATAGGGTGGTAGTGAGGGCTTAAGTGGGTCGGTGCAGACTCAATGGGCCGAATGGCCTCCTTCTGCACTGTATGTTCTATGTTCACCAAATGTACAAAGGAGCATTTTGGCATTGAAACTGGCGAGAGAGGGCAATTAATGATAAGCGGTAATAAAAACAGAAAATGTATAAACTCAGCAGGTCTGGCAGCGTCTGTGGAGAGAGACAAGAGTTAATGTTTCAGGTGCAAACGACCCTGCTGCAGAACGGACTCCTTTATTACAGATTTTCAGCATCCGCCGTATTTTGCTTTTGACGGTCAGTGGTTTCCTGTGATAAGACTGGAGAACGGAAGAATCACAAAGATGAGTACAGATAGGGGAACTCAATTGGCTCCTTTTGGAGTCATGCGTTCCTACATCACGGCATTCGGTTGCCTCGTGAATGACTCCAGAACTTTTGCTTAAATTGTCCTATCCTTGAGACTGAGTCATTCACTGCGAGAAGTGCTTTTTGGCATCAATCCTGGAGTTAAAGCTACTATCACATCAGTCAGGATTTTGTTGGATGGCGCAACAGTCACGAGCAGCTGAACGGACTACTCCTGTTCCTATTTCTTATGATCTTAAATTGCATTGACCAGTTTGCACCACCGTTGTCTTGTCCTCTTGTTGCAGTTTAATTTTGACAATGCGCGGATTTACCTTTTCTAGTCCACTTTCTCTATCTCTGATATGTTCCCTCTAATTTGAATCCTTCACAGGCTAAAGGGTCCAAGTTACCTTTCAGTGGGCAGCATGGTAGCACAGTGGTTAGCACTGTGGCTTCACGGCGCCAGGGTCCCAGGTTGGATTCCCTGCTGGGACACTGTGCGGAGTCTGTGCGTTCTGCCCAGGTCTGCGTGGGTTTACCCCGGGTACCCGGTTTCCTCCCACAGTCCAAAGACGTGCAGGTTAGGTGGATTGGCCATGATCAATTGCCCTTAGTGTCCAAAAAGGTTAGGAGGGGTTATTGGGTTATGGGGATAGGGTTGAAGTGAGGGCTTAAATGGGTTGGTGCAGACTCAATGGGCCGAATGTTATACTCAGCCACCTGATACCAGAGACGTTTGAGAGACTGATTGCCTTGGGCTTTGAGTTTTCCTTATCAACCACTACCATAATCCATGTTGTTGATTCCATCCAGCTTTTGATTAGATCCATATTCTCTATATCCCAATTGTTACGAATTTTGAAATAAAAGCAAAATACTGCAGATGCTGGAAATCCGAAGTAAAAACAGAGAATGCTGGAGAAAGCTCAGCAGGTCTAACAGCATCTGTGGAGGGAGGAAAAACAGAGCTACCGTTTTGAGTTTAACATGACTTTTCCAGAGCTGGAATGTGTTATGAATTTCAGTCTGCTGCACGGTAATGTCTTCGGTTTTCAAACTTCCAACAGCACGTAATGCTTTAGGCATCAGCATGGTTGCCGATAGCAGCCAGAAGCCATTAGAGGAACATGTGATCTTCATTACAAGGGAAACCAGTGGAAGGGAACAAAGGGAACATCGAATATTCATTACACTTACCACAAGCACTTGGAAAGTGGCACTTTATTTTTATTATTTGTGAGTACAGAGGCAGCAGTATGCCACAAAATAAAACAAATCGAGCTTGATACTGCTCACATGGAGCAGAGCCATTTTGCCACTGTAAAGGTACCAGACAAATGCAAGTTAAGACACTCGTTCCTCTTTGACCAAGAATTTGACCTCCTGATCTAATATTGCCTTGATGTCAAAATCCCCCTTCATAATTCTCCTCTGACCATTTACAACAGTTTAAAAATAAGGGGCAGAGGTGAGGGGAGGAGATTCCCCCCCCCCCCCCCCCCCCCCCTCCCCCTCTGAGTATCATGAGTCTGTGGAACTCTGTTCTGGAGAGCGTTTAAATGCAGAGCCATTGAATATTTTTTTACGGCAGTGGTGGATAAATTATTGACTAACAAGGGGATGAAAGGGTATTGGAGGTGTAGTAGCAGGGTCTGTTACGTTAAGGATTAAGCTCAGGCTGAGTACATTACTTCCCACTGGTGATCTGAGAAGGTCCCTGGCCGAGAGCTCAGGTCTGCAGTGTAGAGTTAAGCAGCAGCATTTAAGGAGATGCACGCCATGGTATCCTCTCTATATCTAGACCCTCTATTGTAAATATGTACACAGTTCAATAATGTTAATAAAGACTTGTTGGTAACTTCTATAAGACTGCTTAATGGTGTCAAAGCAGTGCATAGCGACAAGCCAACAAAAGATGGTGGCAGCTGGAGATCAAAATCCACAACCACCATAAAAAGACTGGAGAAATCAAGGAAAGTACACCAGCAATGGATTGCCGCTCTGTAAAACCGCAGTCAAGACGTTGAGAAAACCCACTCAAAAAGCTCCAGAGACAGAAGATCTTGGCAGCAGAAAAAAGACGGGCGTTAAGCTCAAGTTAAATTCTCACTGGATCACTGTGGAACTAACTTCAAAAAAGCAGAGCTAGCAAGCCAACAGCGTGCACGGTAAGATCTAACCTTTTTAAAGTTCCAGGGAGGCCAGTCCTGTGAACTATTTTGTTTATATATCAAGTCAGGTAGAAAACTCAGTTGCATGTTTGTCGCTAGCCCGACTTCTAACTCGACGCCCCCCCCCCCCCCCCCCCCCCCCCCGCCCAAGTGACCTCTGGGTCCACAGAACAACAAGGGAAAAATAAGCCATCAAACATGCAGAAACCTACGTTTAAACAAAATCCCAAGCGTCTTAGAACATAGAACATAGAACATAGAACAGTACAGCACAGAACAGGCCCTTCGGCCCTCGATGTTGTGCCGAGCAATGATCACCCTACTCAAACCCACGTAACCTGGATACCCGTAACCCAACAATCCCCCCATTAACCTTACACTACGGGCAATTTAGCATGGCCAATCCACCTAACCCGCACATCTTTGGACTGGGCTGCCTTGCTGGGCAGCGAGACTTCTGTCCTCCCAGCCCGCACCCGACCCATGACAGGCTAATGCGATTCGACTGACCCGCAGTCGCGACCAAACCTGTGGCCAACTTGCAGCTTCCTCCTCCTCCTCCCAGCTCGTCACTGCATTTTAAAGTTGCAAACATCCGAAGCATGGCGGCACGGTGGCGAGCACTGCTGCCTCATGACGCTGAGGCCCTGGGTTCAATTCCGGCCCCAGGTCACTGTCTGTGTGGAGTTATCGCATTCTCCCCATGTCTGCGTGGGTCTCACCTCCCACAACCCAAAGATGTGCAGAGTAGGTGGATTGGTCACGCTAAATTGCCCCTTCATTGAATTTTTTTTAAAAGTCCGAAGCAAGTTCATGGAAGTCTTCTTCTGGGCAATACCAATGGTGCCATTTTCAAATCCTTTGGTCACTTAAAGAGACACCCATGCTTTAGATTATTTAAAACATGCGCCAAAATTCCACGACGCCAAATCCATTTGGCATCCTTGAGAAGTGATTTCTCACATTACTTGATCGCGTCAGGCATCAGCAAACATCCAGAGCAACACAAGATCAATGCTTTTTGAAGATGATTGGTGATCTAATAAATCACGTAGTGACGCAGGACGATGATGAATCCGATACCAGTCTCAGGGAACTGTTAACAACCTTTGATGGACATTTTAATCTCCAAGGTGAGAAGAATGCAGAGCTTGAAAAAAAAGACAGCTCAGGAAACGTCCATCTAACTAATTTCCGATTAGGTTCCGGCGCCAGAGAGACCATCATAACAGACAAAGAATTGTGGCTCGGAGACCACTGGGTTTGAAGCACAGACAACCCACTCTGCGGTGCAGGGGAAGTCCAACTCCCAGTCAGTGGAACGATTCCAGAGCCATTAAGGTACGGCAACAAACAGATCACAGAAGTTATGTACGTTGTGCAATATCAGCCATTTTCATTCCTTTGTAGAGACGCCTGCATAGCTTTCGATCTGCTTCAACCAGTAAAAGATGTGAAGCCATATCTCGGTCCACTACATCCAACCACAGCACAGACACAACCTGAAATGTTTGCCTCAAAGACGAGTTGGAAGACATCAACTTGAAGTGGAGGTGTGGGTTTAAGAGGGGTGCTCTTTCCAAGGGCCAGTGCAGATCCGATGGGCCGAATGGCCTCTTTCTGCACTGTAAACTCTATAATAAGTACAGCCAGGCATCACAGCAGACAAGAAAGGCGTGCACCAAACCCGTTGCCTTGAAAGACTGTTTGACAAACTGATCCGAATCCCTTGAAAAACACAAGGAGTTGGTGTGGACCTTGAAGTCTACTTCAGAGAAAGCTGCATTGGAGCGGTCAGCAACGTCAAAACTTACTGGCTGATACACAGTTCGAGAAGGCAAGAGCGGAACAAGAAAATAAAGATATGGAAGAGCCGCTGCTTGTCATTGGAGGACACGGGCAGATTCAGCCACAGTCCATTACCCTTCGGCAAGGTGACAAAATGCAGGACACCACGGGCAACAGAACGGCAGGACAGGCTCGACGAGGCTCCGCTAAATTACAAAAGAACTCAAAATGAAGTACCCAAGCTCCGCAGCGCAAAGCAAAAACCGTTTATGGTCCGGTTTGTCCCATAGGAACGTTACAAAGCCAGACAAGATGGATTTTCTGCCACCCAGAATACACCGACAACTGAGTTTTCACAGAAGATTCAGGAATATTCACTGGTCTGGGAAGAAGCAGAGAGGTACAACAATGATTCTGCAGCGCTGAAGGAAACAGTTGTACATACGCAAGGAATGTTGGGAAACACATGACAGAAGGAGGTGGAAGAGAGCATGTCCGGGGTGCGTGGGGTCCTTAATTAAGCTGGCTGCCTTTCTGAGGCAGCGGGAATTATAGAGAGAGGCAATGGATCAGAGGCTGGGTTTGCGTGATGGACTGGGCTACTTTAACGACCTTTTGTAGTTTCCTGCGGTCTTGGACAGAGCAGGCTCCATACCTGGCCGTCATACAACCAGAAAGAATGCTTTCTATGGTGCATCTGTAGAAGTTGGTCAGTTCGTAGCTGACATGCCAAATTTCCTCAGTCTTCTGAGAAAGTAGAGTCATTGGTGGGCTTTCTTAACTATAGTGTTGGCATGGGGGGACCAGGACAGGCTGTTGATGATCTGTACACCTAAAAACTTGAAGCTCTCGACCCTTTCTACTTTGTTCCCATTGATGTAGACAGGGGCACGTTCTCCACTACGCTTCCTGAAGTCGATGACAATCTCCTTCGTTTTGTTGACATTGAGGGAGAGATTATTGTCGTCGCACCAGTTCACCAGATTCTCTATCTCATTCCTATACTCTGTCTCGTCATTGTTTGAAATCCGACCCACTACGGTGGTGTCATCAGCAAATTTGAAAATCGAGTTGGAGGGGAATTTGGCCACAATTTGGGAAATTGGCAGAAGAGCAATCAGAGACTGTGCCCATGGAAGGTTGCACGAGGAATTATACACCACCGAGGCAGAACTGATCACTGGACAGAAACCAGACCTCGGCCACAATCCAGCCGGAACGGCTTCCTCGCAAAGGCTCAACCACAAAACCACATTCAAAGGTTGACTCTGTTTATCACCTCTCTTTCCTCTGCGCGGAGCGCCTGTCCTCCTTTTCGGGTCACCGAACCAAACCAAGGGCCAGACCTGGGAGTTTATCAGAGCGGAGGTGAGGCCAGGCCAGGACATCTTTCAGCAGAGCCTTTGCCTCCACCAGTGACCACGGTGCAATCGGTTGAGATAATGACCGGCATCTGGCCCAAGCAACTACCAGCCAGTATGATGAAACCAAAGAGTTCACCCGAAACAGGTAACTGCCAGGCAGAAACACTACCCGACAAAGGTGAGCCGCCCCTGGACTGGTCTTCCATATAGAAGACGGCTCCTCCGCAACGCAAGAAAACTTCCAAATGCCGGAGAAGGTAGAAAAGGGGACTCAACCGACAGCTTTACAGATAATACTTCTACCCTCCAGGAAAGAAACAACCACCACTCACAGTACTAAACTACCACCACAGGAACCTGACCGCCAAGGCGTGGTGCAACATTCACCAATGGAAAAAGCGCATGAAGCCATGCCTGCACCCAGCGCCAACCAACCATCCACCAAGATCAACAGCCTCTGGATCGTGGTGGCAAATGAGATACGGCAGAGGTACAAGTCCGCCGCAAACCCTGATTTCAAAGACTAGAAAGGGGTGGGGTGGGGGGGGGGGGCAAAATGGGGTAAAATCAACTCTATTAATGCATGCTGTTAATGTAATGTTAATCTTAAAGTAGTTCAGAGTTAAAGTAGTGAAAATTGCAACACTGAAGTTAACACATGGCTGGAATCAAACTGTAACTATTGTCATTCCATATCTATGAATGAAGACTTGGGCGGGGGGGTGGGGGGGGGGGGAAGGTGTAGCAGAAGGTTGGAAATATTAAGAGTTAACTCAATGATGCAAGAAGGCACCTGAACTAGTGCTTAAGTGAGCAGGATAGAGACAGGTAGAAACACACTCCCCACACCTGTATCCTCTAATGCAAATATTAAAAACAAAATTTTTTTAGAGTACCCGATTCCTTTTTTTCAAATTAAGAGGCAATTTAGCATGGCCAATCCACCTGCCCTGCACATCTTTGGGGTGTGGGGGCGAAACCCACGCAAACACAGGGAGAATGTGCAAACTCCACACGGCCAGTGACTCCACTGCAAATATAGTTCCATAAGAACATATACAGTGCGGAAGGAGGCCATTCAGCCCATTTAGTCTATCCCCACTTCCACCCTATCCCCGTAACCCAATAACCCCTCCTAACCTTTTCGGTCACTGAGGGCGATATAGCATGGCCAATCCACCTAACTTGCACGTCTTTGGACTAATGACAATAAAGACTTCTAAATAACCTTTACCCGCCTGGCTGCCCAGGCAGTGCACCTTACGGATAGCGGAAACCCCCCACAAAAAAACAGAGGCAGGATACTGGCAGCGAATCAGGCCAACCATGATTTTGTGGAATGGTGGGGCGGCCTATGTTATGGGTGCTATATAAATTCAATCCACTGTTGCCGGATGGCGCCGAAGTGAGAATTTGCGGGGGGGGGGGGGGGGGCGGGGGGGCGGGCGGTTTGAGAATTTTGGGGGAGGGTGAAGTTCTGAGACAGGCGTGGGGAGGGGGCATAGGGCAGGGGGCATAGGGGGAGGGGGTGTAGGGGAGTGGGGGTGTAGGGGAGTGGGGGGAGGGGGAGTGGGGGTGTAGGGGAGTGGGGGGAGGGGGTGTAGGGCAGGGGGCATAGGGGAGCGTGGGCGGTGGGGGTGTAGGGGAGTGGGGGAGGGGGTGTAGGGGAGTGGGGGCGTGGGGGAGGGGGTGTGGGGGAGGGGCGTAGGAGAGGGAGGGAATGCAGAGCTCTTCATCGGTGAGCAACGCCACCGCAGCGGGGAGGTCAACCCCAACCCCAACCGTCAGCTGGAAGCTCGCGCGTGCGCGCGGGGGACCCGGACGGATCCGCCCACCTCCCCTCTCCCTGTTGGTCGGGTCGCCCGTCAAACAGTCCGAGGGCCCGATTGGCCGAGAGCGCTGTCAGTTAGGCCGGGAAGGCGGGGCCTGACGAAGCCCCCCCCCCCCTCCTTCCTACTTTGCACTAAAAATCAGATTTAAAAGCAAATGCGGATAACACACAATAACGTCCCGTCCGACCCATTCCGCAGCGGCGGCTCGGCATCAATAAAAGGGGGATTCATTGCGAGTTAATTTCAAACGGGCCTTTACCTCAGTCGCGGGGCCCTGTGAGCGCGCCGGGCGGGCAGCGGGGTGGATTTGGGATTGTTCCGCCCTGCCGGTCTCCCCCTGCCGGTCTCCCCCTCCCGCTTCACCGCCGGTGGACTGACAGCCAGAACAAAATGGCGGCGAAGCTGAGCGGCTGCAGCTCCCTCTCCAGCTTGAAAGGCGGTAGTTCGGGTGTTGTTGGACAGCCAGGTTTCCGTAGTGTAGTGGTTATCACGTTCGCCTCACACGCGAAAGGTCCCCGGTTCGACCCCGGGCGGAAACACTATTTTTCTCTCCACGTTTAATTGCCCCAAAATTGCCCACATTTCCCCCAAAAACATTTTTTGCCCTCATTGCATTGAAGGATAAAATTTGAGCGCGGTGGAAGCACCCATCGTTTGATTTGCTCGCCGCGGTGGGCTTTTACAGCACAGGAAAGAGGCCTTTCGGCCCGTCGTACGTGCGACGGCCGTCGAGCCCCCACCTATTCTCATCCCGCTTTCCAGCGCTTCGTCCATCCGCCGTAGCCGCGGCGTTTCCAGTGCTCGTCTAAATGCGTCATAAACATTGTGAGGGTTCCCCTTTCAGGCTCCCCCGCCACACTCTGGGTGAAGAGGTTTATCCTCAAATCTAGCCCAGTGGGCATTTCATATACATTTTGTAGTATATGTATCTGGTACAGTAATGGTTAAACGCCTGGTTAGTGTCTGTATGTATCTACTGCAGCAATTCTTTTTTAAAATCCTGGTTTAAAAGACAGGCAGAGACTAGGGCTACAGGAGGGTAATTAAAGCATTGTAAAAGTAAGATCATCGTTCATTCCAACCATGTATAGTGTTTACCTGAACAGGGCTGATAGAATTTTGTTTATAGAAAGAAGATCCCTGGGGTTTAGATAATTGAGGGGTTGTAGTTAGTCGTAGTAAGATGTTCATAACCCAGTTAGTGGGATAGAGATGACGTGATTGGTGGGAGGAGCCAGGGGCTGTAGCAGTCAGGTTTTGAGTTCCAGTTTAGATTTTGCTGTGAACAGAACAGAAGCTGTCTGCCAAATGATTGGAAGTTAAATAGTAGTTTGACACAGGCAAGAATCTGCAGGCTGACTCCTGAAAGATCTCTCTCAAGCAGTTTTTCCAAGACATCTCGATACAGCAAGTATCCCTAGGCTTGCTAGCTGTATTTAAAAGTGGATTTTGACTTGAGATTTTTTTTCTTGATTGGAGATTAAAGAAAAGCTAGCAGTTAGGAGCTAAAGTGTTTCATTTTATTGTTAAGCATTGTTTAACTGGTAATTATAAGCTATTTCTTGTATGCTGTCAAAGTCGGTTTAACATTGTGTTAATAATAAAGTTTGTTTTAATATGCCTACGTGTGCATGGGGTCACTCGTGGAGCAAAGTGTCCTTTCCTGGCAGTCTTACAAATTAAATAAAACATTGGGGGTTCTGTCCGGTATCCCAGCAACTGTTGGGATCTTGAATTGTAATCCCAGGCCACATCCTGGTGAATCTCCTCTGCAACTTCTCCAGTACAATCACGTCCTTCCTACAGTGTGGCGATCAGAACTGCACAAAATAGGTAAATGCAACCGCAACATGTGCCAGGCTCGGCCTGATTCAGTTCAAGGTGGTTCACCGGGCCCACATGACGGTGGCCCGGATGAGCAAATTCTTTGGGCTGGAGGACAAGTGTGCTAGATGTGGGGGAGGACCAGCGAACCATGTCCACATGTTCTGGGCGTGTCCAAAACTCAGGGGATACTGGCAGGGATTTGCGGACGTCCTATCCCGGGTCCTGAAAACAAGGGTGGCGATGAGCCCAGAGATGGCGATTTTTGGGGTGTCGGAAGACCCGGGAGTCCAGGAGAGGATAGAGGCCGACGTTGTGGCCTTTGCTTCCCTGATAGCCCGGCGACGAATACTGTTGGCTTGGAGGGACTCAAAGCCCCCAAAGACCGAAGTATGGCTGTCGGACATGGCAAGCTTTCTCGGCTTGGAAAAAATCAAGTTCGCCTTACGAGGATTACTATCGGGGTTCGCCCGGAGGTGGCAACCATTCATCGACTTCTTCACGGGGAACTAATCGTCAGCGGGGGGTGGGGGGTAGAATAGTGTAGAGTAGGGAGGAAGAATAGGCGGGTCTATCTGCGAGAGTGGTACTGTTATTTGCACTATGTTTTTTGTAATTGGTATCTGCACACTAATGTATATTGTTACTGTTTACAATGCCAAAAATACCTCAATAAAATTGTCTGTTAAAAAAAAAGAACTGCACAAAATACTTTAGCTGTGGCCTAACAAGCATTTTATACAGGTCCATCATAACGTCCCCTGCTTTTATACTCTCTGCCTCAGCTAATAAAAGGAAGTATCCCACATTTTTTTTTGTAAAAGCTTCTTGGCTCAAATTTTAAATCAAAAGTAACCCATTAACAAAATAAATTTTATCGCATCCATTTATTAAAGAATAAAACATTGTTTAATAATTTGTAATTTAGTTGCAAAAATTTATTTCATAATCTCTTAAATCAAAAGTAACCTCTTTGATAGAAGTTTTATTGCATTTGTTTAATTAAAAAAATAAACAGGGTTTAATTTGCAAATTTAGTTGCACAAAAGTTTGAAACTCTAAAAACAAGTGACTCGTACATTTTCAAAAACTAACCCAATCTTACAAAAACGTGATCAGTTTAGCAAGTTTCTCAAAGTTAAAAACGGTTACTTAATTTGCAGACAGATAATTTAGCTGTGCTATTTTTTTACATGAGTGCTCTTATGTTTGTTCTCTAAATTTAGAGTTCGCAATTCATTTTTTTCCCAATTTTTCCCAATTCCCAATTGACGTGGCCAATCCACCTACCCTGCACATCTTTGGGCTGTGGGGGGCGAAACCCACGCAGACACGGGGAGAATGTGCAAACTCCAGCAGGGTAGCATGGTGGTTAGCATAAATGCTTCACAGCTCCAGGGTCCCAGGTTCGATTCCCGGCTTGGGTCACTGTCTGTGTGGAGTCTGCACGTCCTCCCCCTGTGTGCCGGGGTTTCCTCCGGGTGCTCCGGTTTCCTCCCACAGTCCAAAGATGTGCGGGTTAGGTGGATTGGCCATGCTAAATTGCCCGTAGTGTCCTAATAAAAGGTTAAGGGGGAGGTTGTTGGGTTGCGGGTATAGGGTGGATACGTGGGTTTGAGTAGGGTGATCATGGCTCGGTACAACATTGAGGGCCGAAGGGCCTGTTCTGTGCTGTACTGTTCTATGTTCTATGTTCCACACGGACAGTGACCCAGAATGGGATTGAACCTGGGACCTCGGCGCCGTGAAAACCCACTGTGCTGCCCTGTGAGTGCTCTTATTAACGATCAAATAAACATTTAATTGATTTACTTTCTTTTCACGCCCCAGGTTTGAGTCCCAGTGTGTGTCGAGGTCACAGGATGTGACAATTATTGAGCTGTTCACAGCACCCTACACAAAGAAGTGAATAACACAAACCACAGAGCTATATCCCTGCTCAACATTCACCAAACCTTGTTGCCAGTTGCACCTATGTGGCCGACTGATCAATCGGTGATGGGATTGGCGAGGTTCCGATGCCTCTTTCTCCTCACCAGTCGCTGTCCAGATGCATATGTGAAAATTGGCTACAGGATCTTTGTGGTGAGGGTCAAGCGAGTCATCCTCTTTGTAAATGGACTGTTTTCCCGGCCGTTTCGGAGTGTACGCCTCACCCCCGGTAGTGACCATCCGGCACAGCTCATTCTGGGTTACTGCATCGCTGATCACCTTCTCCGGGAAATCTCCAACCCCAGCAGGTCTCTTTCTTAGTCAGACCCAAGATCCTCTTGCCCCTGCAGTGGCGTGAAGGTTTGATGATGCCCTCAATGCTTCCACAAGGAACTTTGCACCCTCTCTGACCTCTGCCAGACATGATTCCCCGCAGAAAATTAAACTATCAGCGGCCATGTTGCTCGTTTTCGATCCCAACAACGTCACCAATACTGTTGCTAATATTAATGATAATGTTGGTGAACCACAAGCCTTCCCTTATATCGATCAAATGACCACAAAACCAGTTAGTTAGTTCAAAAGATGGTTTATTTACACACACAAGAGTTACCTCGACATGCAAACACAATATCTACTACGAGTTAAACCAAACCTATCAGCTACAATGGTCTATACTTAACTTCAGGGCGACCGGCACTGTGCAAATGGATAAGGCCTTTATCTGGATTTCACTCGCCTGGTTTGAAGAAAGTGGCTCTGTCTCTGCTGGGCTCATCCGTCAGGTAGCTATCGTTGGTCTTGAACTTGGCTGGCCGTTCCTGCTACAGTTGGGCTGGCACAGGCCGGATCCAAAAGAGACAGAACACATGGCTGTGCTCTCTTTTATCCCCCTGGGATTTTGCGCTCTTTGGGGCAGTCCTTAACCTTGGACCAATAGTTCGACAGGGCTCTGGTCACTGTCTTCGATTTCGGCCAATAAAGGGGCGGGTGCCTTGGGAGCTGGGCGTGTCCTTAGCGGTCATTGACCTTGGCAGTTGGGCTCTCTGAGTAAAGGGAGTGGTGCCGATCAGTCTGTGGCTGTACCGGTTGCTTGATTGGAGTTCTATTGTCCTGGGAAAATGGGCCATTGAAATGTAAACAAGTGGGAGTTTCGATCAGGTCTGCTTACCTGCGTTTCAGATACACATGGACTGTGTATCTGTCTGAGTCCTGGGTTGGCCATAATTCCCATGGTCCTTTGCAGGTGGCCATCTTAGATGGCTACAGCCAGTACCTGCAGAACTGTAACTTATAATAATAATAATCTTTATTATTGTCACAAGTAGGCTTACATTAGTTACTGTGAAAATCCCCTAGTCGTCACACTCCAGCACCTGTTCGGGTACACTGAGGGAGAATTCAGAATGTCCAATCCACCTAACAAGCACGTCTTTCGGGACTTGTGGGAGGAACTGGAGCACCCGGAGGAAACCCACGCAGACACGGGGAGAATGTACAGACCACACACAGACAAGGACTCAAGCCAGGAATCAAACCCAGGTCCCTGGCGCTGTGAAGCCACAGTGCTAACCACTGCGCTACCATGCCTCCTCGGCAAGAGCCAGCACCTTCAGGAGACATAAACCAAGGAATGATGTAGAGGGCAGTAGGAGTTCAAACACAATTGTTTATTTCTTACCTTCCTGGCCATTGCCACTGCAGTTCTTCAGCCCCATGGGTAAAGTTAATAGATACACATTACATAGTCCAACTCACCTTTCCTGGGGGTTAAGAATTGCCACATTCATACACTTATATTAAAAAATGAAAACCTTTCACAACCTCAGAGTGTCCTGGTGTGCTTCAAACCCAGTGGAAACCATTTGAAGTGTAGCTATTGTTACAATGGAGGAATTGCAGCAAGCAATTTGGGGATAACGCACTTCCACAAACTGCAATGTTTTTTAGTGGTGTTGACTGGGGAAATAAAGGTTTTCCAGGAATATCTTCAACTAGCATCCTGTCTGAGAGGGCAGAAGGGGCTTCAGAGGATTTAAGAGCAGGAGTGGACCATTCGGCCCTCTGAGACTGCTCCACCATTCATTAAGTCCATGGCTGATCCTGTTGTGTCTCAACTGCACTCTGTCACCTTGGCGTCCACAACATCTGGGCAGCGCAGGAGCATAGTGGTTAGCACAATTGCTTCACAGCTCCAGGGTCCCAGGTTCGATTCCCGGCTTGGGTCACCGTCTGTGCGGAGTCTGCACGTCCTCCCCGTGTGTGCGTGGGTTTCCTCCGGGTGCTCCGGTTTCCTCCCACAGTCCAAAGATGTGCGGGTTAGGTGGATTGGCCATGATAAATTGCCCTTAGTGTCCTAAAAAGTAAGGTTAGGGGGGGGAGTTGTTGGGTTACGGTATAGGGTGGATACGTGGGTTTGAGTGGGGTGATCATTGCTCGGCACAACATCGAGGGCTGAAGGGCCTGTTCTGTGCTGTACTGTTCTATGTTCTATGTTCTATGTAGTCCAAAGATGTGCAGGTTAGGTGGATTGGCCATGCTAAATTGCCCTTAGTGTCCAAAATTGCCTTTAGTGTTGGGAGGGGTTATGGGGATAGGGTGGAGGTGTGGGCTTGAGTAGGGTGCTCTTTCCGAGAGCCAGTGTAGACTCGATGGGCCGAATGGCCTCCTTCTGCACTGTAAATTCTATGAAACGCTCAACTCCCTTCCCTGGCACCCAAAAGATGGTATCTCTGACCGCCCAATGCTGCTTCAACACTACACTGGAATGTCAACCTGGATTATGTGCTCAATTTCCTCGAGTGGGATTGGAACCAAAGTCCTTCTGACCCAGAGTGGAAGAGTGCTACCACTGAGCAAATAAGAAGATGTAGACTTTGGCCATTTTTGCAATTTATGAGTGGGGATTTTTCCATTTTGGCAAAGCAATTGAAATGAAACACTTGTGCCCCGAATGTTGTGCCTTTGGCCATCCCAGTGGTCAGACTGAGCCAAATGCTTAACAATCCTCGTCGTTTACCTCATTAAGCCCTAAAGACTTACTAATATTGCCAAGGAAAAGAATTGAGTGGAGTCTTACAGGAAAAAAAGTGCCTGTCAGCCGATATTATTTATGTGAGGGTAGATAAGCCTCAGTCACAATTCCAGTTAATCCTGACTTATTTCAGTACTTTTTTTTGCACTTATCTGAGCCTGTCTGGGCAAGCTGACTGCTGACATTTGAGCCAAATCATCTCAGTGGTACATGTATCCTCCAAAGCAACAAGTTTAACCTGGCATAGATAGGTTTCCCAGACAAACAAAAATAGGATGTTAATGGGAAAAGGGTGATTGTTGAGGACACTGGGAATCCGATTTTGGAAGGATAGCCCATCAGTGAAGAAAGTTATAATGGGCATTTATGACTGAGTATCTGAGGTTTACAGACAAAAGATTTTAAGTGTAACAAAACAGTCTGGACAAACTTTCTTTAAAATATAAATTTAGAGTACCCAATCCTTTTTTTCCCCAATTATAGGGCAATTTAGCATGGCCAATCCACCTACCCTGCACAACTTTTATTTGTGTTGGAGTGAGACCCATTCAGACACGGGGAGAATGTGCAAACTCCATACGGACAGTGACCAGGATTGAACCCAGGTCCTCTGTGCCCTGAGACAGCAGTGCTAACCACTGGGCCACCATGCCACCCTAGTCTGGACAGGCTTATATATTGAATTTGAAAGGGTTAGGAAAACTAATTTTGATAGGTGGGTGAGAGCTTTAAAAATAGCAGGAACTTATGAGGCCCTTCGAAAAGTAATTTTGCAGGACGAATTTAAAGATTAATTATTTGCGGCGATAAGAACTCATGCGGAGGCACAAAGAGTTAAAACTGCATAACAAGCCACAGAGCTTGCTGACGACTATGAATTGGTTTATCGGTCAAAGCCTTTATTTCGACAGACTTTCAAATCCTGAGGAAGATAGAAAATGGGAAAGTGCGAGAAAAGAGAATCAGGCAAGAGAGGGAGTGGTTGAAAATTCAAAGGAGACTTCACCTCAAAATAAAAAACTTGGCTTTGAGCGAAAGAAAGATATGAGGAAAGTTAGATGCTTTCATTATAATAAGACGGGCCACATCAAATCATTATGTTGGGGCTTAAACGGAAAGTTGGTTGGATTTAGAAATCTTAAAAAAAGGAACTACGTATTAGATCCACGAACAAAAGAGGCCAATAGAGTTTATACGCACAGAACAAACAATAGGGGTGAAAATGTGTGCACAAATTGTACAGGGGGCAGAGTGACCAGCAGGTAGCTGATGTGTTTAGAAATTTTGTGAATGAATGGGAAGTTTTTCCATGTGAACAAAATGGGATGACGAAAGGTATTAAACTTTTAAGAGATAGAGAAGCGAGTCAATCCCTAATGATGTAAGATAAGGATATTTGTTGCCCAGGAGGAATATTGAAGGAAGAGGTTCTGGTCAGCAGCATTCATGGTGAAACATTCTGGGACCCTGGCGCTGTAAACATAGAACATAGAACAGTACAGCACAGAACAGGCCCTTCGGCCCTCGATGTTGTGCCGAGCAATGATCACCCTACTTAAACCCACGTAACCCGTATACCCGTAACCCAACAATCCCCCCATTAACCTTACACTACGGGCAATTTAGCATGGCCAATCCACCTAACCCGCACATCTTTGGACTGTGGGAGGAAACCGGAGCACCCGGAGGAAACCCACGCACAGTGCTATCCATTTGTGCTACTGTGCTGCCAACTTATGCTACTGTGCTGCCCTTGCACCTTGCCCCTCGCACCTTAAACCTATGCCGCCCAGTAATTGACCCCTCTACCCTGGGGAAAAGCCTCTGACTATCCACCCTGTCTATGCCCCTCATAATTCTGTAGACCTCTATCAGGTCGCCCCTCAACCTCCGTCGTTCCAGTGAGAACAAATCGAGTTTATTCAACCTCTCCTCATAACCTCTCCTCAATAGAGATTGTTACTGCAACCATTTAATTTAAAAGTCATTCAAGTGGCCAGGAGAGAAAACATCATTACAAATGATTTATCCTGCGTGTAAAAGAGACAATTGGGGACATTGGATGGAAATACTCTGGGGTATCTTTTATGTCCGTGCAGTCTTTGAAACCTTTGTAATGGTTGAGCAGGTAGAACCGATAAGAAATGGTAGAGAAACGAAATTGCCTTTCAGATCAAGCTGTTTCATTTTTAAAAAGAGGGAATGTGTTAAGAATTGGAGATAATTAAGATTGAAAAACAAAGTAAAACAGGGAGTTGTTTATAGGCAGACATCTGGAGGAGTGATGAGATGCAAATTCGCCTATCAGTGGAAAACAAGTACTTTGCACATGTGATGAGGGGAAACAATGGAGCTTTGGAGATGGTAACTTCAAAGTGGTGAGATAAGGAAATGGACACGTAGCTGCCAAAAGCCAACTCCACAGGGTAAATAACATCAATGAAATTAAATGAAAATCACTTATTGTCACGAGTAGGCTTCAATGAAGTTACTGTGAAAAGCCCCTAGTCGCCACATTCCGGCGCCTGTCCGGGGATTGAACCGTGCTGCTGGCCTGCTTGGTCTGCTTTATAAGCCAGCGATTTAGCCTTGTGAGCTAAACCAGCCCCTGTGGCAAAGGCAAACAAGTAGAATTATTATAGATAAATTAATTTGGGCAGCACGGTCGGCCAAGTGGCTTCACAGCTCCAGGGTCCCAGGTTCGATTCCCCACTGGGTCACTGTCTGTGGAGATTCTGTCAAGGCCGTACTTAGAGGGATTTCCTCCTGGCAAGGTTCAAGGTTCCTCACAGATCAGGGCACCATTTTGTCCGGCTGCCCCCGCCCCCTCCCTTTCAGGCCCCCACCCATTTTTATGACCCCCCCCCCAACCTTGGAGAAGCCCCTGGGGGAAGCCCACTCCCCTCTCCCCAGCAAGGCCCCCTCCCCAGGCCCGACCGCTGGCAGCGTTAACCTTTCCAGATGTGGTCATCTTAGAATCATTCCAGTGCAGAAGGGTGTCCTTCGGCCCATCGAGTCTACGCCGACCCTTGGAAAGAGTCCCTACCTAGACCCAACACCTCCGCCCTAACCCCATAACCCCACCTAACCTTTTGGACTCTAAAGGGCAATATAGCATGACCAATCCACCTAACCCGTCCTTCTTTGGACTTTGGGAGGAAACCGGAGCACCCGGAGGAAACGCACGCAGACACGGGGAGAACGTGCAGACTCGGCACAGACAGTCGCCACGGCCGGAATCGAACCCGGGTCCGTGGTGCTGTGAGGCAGCAGTGCTAACCACTGTGCCACCATGCTGCCCCACCGTGCCTTAACCTGGGTGTGGTAAATATTTGCTGGGTTTAACTCATAGTTACTAAATATTGGATGTTGTTTGGGAAAAGGGGTACCTTATTTTGCCCTATTATGAATTTTCTTTTTCTTCTCCCTTCATGTACTAAATGATCTGTTTGAGCTGCTCGCAGAAAAATACTTTTCACTGTCCCTCTGTGACAATAAACAAATCCATGTTGGACAGAATATTATACCAGCTTATTAGGCATTGAGTCAGCTGGATGACAAAGGACTGGATTCCATCCAGGCCTCCTTCCGCCATCCAGGTGGTCACATGATGCAATGCTAATGGAGCTATTGACCAATCACATTGATTAGCCCTCATCAATGAGTCTACAACAGACTCAGACATGAAGTGAGGGTAATTTCCTGAGGCACAGAGATTTGGGAAGCAGAGATCCACCTGTTCCTCTCTGAGCATGTTCCACTCCCCCAATCAGGGGCTGGATTCTCCGGACCCCCATCTGCGTGTTTCTCGGCGGCGAGCCACTCGCCTGCAGCGGGATTCTCTGCTCCTGCCGCTGGTCAATGGGAATTACCATCGGAGCGACGCCCACACCACCGGGAAAACCGAATCGCAACGGTGGGAGAATTCCAGCTGGTGTGTCTCAAATTGCTCACGTTCAATTGCTCGCATTCCAAAATATGTTCATGTTTTCTGCAAGGAACCCGCCCAATTGACATTGAAATAAACCTCTACCACCCGCTCCCCCATCTACATAGAACATAGAACAGTACAGCACAGAACAGGCCCTTTGGCCCTCAATGTTGTGCCGAGCCATGATCACCCTACTCAAACCCACGTATCCACCCTATACCCGTAACCCAACAACCCCCCCTAACCTTACTTTTATTAGGACACTACGGGCAATTTAGCATGGCCAATCCACCTAACCCGCACATCTTTGGACTGTGGGAGGAAACCGGAGCACCCGGAGGAAACCCACGCACACAGGGGGAGGACGTGCAGACTCCACACAGACAGTGACCCAGCCGGGAATCGAACCTGGGACCCTGGAGCTGTGAAGCATTTATGCTAACCACCATGCTACCGTGCTGCCCCAAGGAAACGTTTCTCCCTAGGAAACGTTTTCCATAGCTTGGCCATTTGCCCCTCTCGAACGTTGACGCCTCACGCTCCCTTCCCAGCACCCCCAGCACCCGGCTAGGAGTTTATAGAAGGACAGGCTGCCTGATAGCAAACACAAAGCTGCCAAGGGGCACGGCTAACTAGATACAGGAACGGCTGGCTAGGCTACTGGGCGACAAGCTGCTTCATGCAGCCTGCACAGAGGTGTTAAGATGAGCCCCTTGGGTTTATGAGATTATCTAAATAGCACGCAATTCAAGTGAAGCGATGCCACAGAGGAAAACTGACTCACCAACTCGGGTGAATCATGTTTGACTCAGTAATTCCTGGGAACAACTTACCTTTCCCCGCGGCCCATTCCGAACCGCCTCCCCCCCCCCCCCCCCCCCCCCCCCCCCCATACTACACTTCCCCATCCAGTCACAATCTTCCCAATGGTTTTCTCACAAGCTCATCTGCCCGAGCCAGTTAAACAGGTGGACATCCGCAACGAGGCTGGGATTCTCCGCGTCGCTGCGATTCAATTTTCCCAGGTTTCCTGGGAATCGCCGGGAAGATAGAATCCCGACGACAGCGAACGGCGTTCCACCGGGAAACACGCAGCGGGGGCCGCACCGGAAAATCCCCCCCCCCCCCTATCAGGCCCTTTGTCCAATCTCTACCGGGGCTGAGTTAGGCTGTGGCCTGGAGCATCACAATTGACCTCGGCGCCCCCTGGTGTGAGAGGTGGAAACCATTTACCCAGCAGTGTGGCCACGTCTGACCACTGTGTAATGGTCCCTAATGGAGGTACCTGTGCCTCAGTGCTGAGTGAGGGCAGGGTTGCATACGTCTGCGATGCACCGCATGGCCAAATAGCATGTTGGCACCCATGGTTTAGACCAGTGGTAGGCAACCTAGGCCAGTGAGTGGGCCGCATGAGTGACCCTCCTTCATCTCAGTGAGTGGCAAGCTTGAAATCAGGATTGTTCACGAACCGTGACCCCATGAATAAGATTAAATACACTCAATACACGCCAAATATTTCATACTGAGTTATAGATAATGCTCAATCATGTATATATTAACAGAACTGTCAACTTCAAGTGGTAAAAACAAAAGAATTATTTACACTTTGGACATGGCTCTCACAGTTAATGTTGTGAGCAATCAGCAAGCTCCTCACTTCACAGATATCGAATCATAGAGTTTACAGTGCGGAAGGAGGCCATTCGGCCCATCGAGTCTGCAACAGCCCTTGAAAAGAGCATCCCACTGAAGCACGCACCTCCACCCTATCCCCACATCCCAGTAACCCCACCTAACATTTTTGGACACTAAGGGGCAATTTATCGTGGCCAATCCACCCAACCTGTGCATCTTTGGGCTGTGGGAGGAAACCGGAGCACCCGGAGGAAACCCACGCGGACACGGGGAGAACGTGCAGACTCTCGCACAGACAGTGACCCAAGCCGGGAATCGAACCTGCGACCCTGGAGCTGTGAAGCAACTGTGCTAACCGCTGTTCTACCTTGCCGCCCACTCAGCCACACCGGTGGGAAAAAAAAATACCCGGACGGGAATCAGTGGAATGTGGCGACCCTGCGCGTGGGCAACGGTCAACATAATGTCTCGTAAACCCAGGCACTCCGAACCCAGATGGGCCTCAGATTGCCCACCACTGGCCTGGACTCACACATGGTTACAGGGCCTGAGATACTGAAGAGCACCTGGCCCCATCGAACCAACAGAAGAGGGGAAGGAACTGACGGCGAAAAGGCTGAAGGACCTCGAGGTTCCCATCTTCATCTCAACGGATGGAGGGCGATAGTAACGGGGTTAATGTGCTACAATCTCTACCAAATAAGGACAGCTGTGCTTCTTTAGCTTATTATAAAACTGACACATCAAACAGTCATTCTGCATGAGTCAAACACCATCTGTAAAAACAGCGATCCAAATATAACCGGCACAAATGATGAACATATTCTCAGGCCAGGAGTCTGGCTTGTGCGATTTTGACTTTAAGCTGGCACAGCTCAAGATGCTGGCCTGTTTGATTTCACCTTTCTCCTTCGAATTCTTCTCCCATCCCCTCCCGGAGGTACTGAATCACAGCTCTTGTTCTTACTCAATTGCATCCTCTCAGTTTCCAGTTGGTGGGGTCGCTGGATCTTGGTTAGGATCAGGCCATTCGGTTGATTAGACTGAGGGGAGAGGGCAATTCTAACATCCCATTCCACTGCCCTGGAGCAGATGAGTCATCCCGAGCATTTTTGGATCTGGTTTGTGATCAGCCAACTTGTACAAGCTTCAGTCTCCCTACAGTCAATGAAATATCTAAATCAACCACTAGAGGGAGCTAGATGTAGAACTATATAAGACATTGATGCTAAGCCTTGGGGGTGAGAGGCCGAGGAGAAAGCTAGAGGACAGACTGAAGGAAAGATAGTGTGAGTGAGAGCAGATCATAGATAATGTAATAGCGTAGAGATTAGTAGTAGATGAGTGTAGATTATGGGCTGGATTCTCCTGTCGCTGACGCCAAAATCACGTTTCGTGAACGGCCGAAGAATCCAAGTTTTCAACCAAATCGGGGGCACCGCCGCTTTTGCGATGCTCCGCCCCCTCCAAAGTGGTGGACTCTAGGAGCACGCGCGCCATGTATCGACGGCCTCCGGCCATTGCCTGAGGCCCGCTCCACAATGCTCCGTCCCTCACCAGCCGAGTTCCCGACGGCGTGGGTCTCTCATGGTCTCACCTGTCGGGAACTCAACGTGGCAGCTACGGACTTAGTCCAGCGTTGCCACAGTCAGGGAGGGCCGATCCGCGGGCAGGGGTGGGGGGGGGGGGGACATTATTCGGGGCTGGGGGCACTGTGGGGGGGTCGGTCCGGGGCGCGCGAGCCGGCCGACTGTTTCGTGGGCCAGCATCCGCGGGCTGTGTACGCCATGAAGCACAGCACGGTTGCTGCATGTGCGACCACGGACCAGGCAATTCTCCGGGCGTATCAGCAGCTAGAGCCGGGTGCTCTACGCTGCCATCCTGCTGGCCCCCAGCAAAATGGGAAATCAGTGGCTGTTTTGCCCCAGTTTTCCTGGCGTAAAATGCCACAGTTCCCCCCCCCCCCCCCCCCCGGCGTGGGGACATGGCCGCAGAATCGGAGAATCCAGCTCTATAAGTCTACTATCAACTGTTTGTTATATAGGAGTAAGCGTCGAATCCAATTAAGTAGTGTTCACAAATTTATACCTTTGTTCAATTTAATAGCTATTTGTGGTCTTTGTGAACATTACGCCAACCATCGTAACCATTAGCAACACAAAGACACTACAAGATGCACAATGCTCTACAGATCCCAGCTGGGTCTGAGGTAGCGGTTCCAAGTCTGACCCTGACAGGGGGCTCTCTGCCCCTCAGAAAGGGAGCTCGGACTCAACAAGACTCACAGGGAGACTAATTGCTCCAACCCCGTAGATCCCGTGTGGGTTACATCATTCCCCCCCCCCCCCCCGGAAGCTCGAAGACTGTACTGATGGCGGCGGAGTAGGAGGATATCGAACCGGACAACGTATACCTGGATGGTGAACGCCGTTTTCATAGAATTTGATTTCATGGCATTTACAACGCAGAAGGAGGCCATTCGGCCCATCGAGTCTGCACCGGCTCTTGGAAAGACCGCCCTACCCAAGGTTAGCACCCCCACCCTATCCCCATAACCCAGTAACCCCACCCAACACTAGGGGCAATTTAGCATGGCCAATCCACCTAACCTGCACATCTTTGGACTGTGGGAGGAAACCGGAGCACCCGGAGGAAACCCACGCACACACGGGGAGGATGTGCAGACTCCGCACAGACAGTGACCCAAGCCGGGATTCGAACCTGGGACCCTGGAGCTGTGAAGCATTTGCGCTAACCACTATGCTGCCCGTCACACTAAACGCCGCGGTGGAGGTACAGATAGAGGCTGCTGGAATCTGTCGGAATCTGTGTCAACAACCTCTCTCATCTCTGTATCCTCTCCCGCATCATTCCCGAATCGGGAGGAGTCGGAGTTGGCTGGTCAGTAATTGGCTTCTCCCGAGGTGCTCTGTGGCCCGCTGGTTCCCTGTTCCTGATACGATCAACGTGTTTCTTCATGACGTGATCCCTGTGTCCGAACCTGGTACGATAGCGCCCCGGTCTGGCAAAGAACCGTTCCTGAGATCCACTGGGCGCCGACTGCAAAGTCCCTAATGTCGACTGGTACAACAGCCTGGTCCGCTTACAGCCCTCTGTGCAATGTCATTGCTGATCTTGGCTGCGGCGTATCATGCCTCCAATATGTGGGAACGGGTCCTGAGTCGCCGACCCCTCAGCAATTCTGCCGGTGCTACCCCGCTCGAGCATGTGGTGTGGTTCAGTAACAGAACAGGAATCAGGCCAGCCGATTGTCCATTGATCCCGAAGTTTACTTTTTCAGCCTCTCTTAACCGTTTGCACAATCTTTCTGCCAGTCCATTGGGAGCCGGGTGAGATGGGGCTGGACGGATGTGCCGTTCCTCATTTGCCTTCAGAAATCCCATGTATTCCTCGCTGGTAAAGGGCGTCCCATTGTCGGTGACCACCACCTCTGGGATATGATGCGCGCGGAATGAGAGCCATCATTTCTCAATGGTCGCCTTTGAGGTACTCAATGACATCCGGTGGACCTCTAGCCATTTCGAGTTGGCATCTCCTATAATCAAGAACACAGATCCTATCATGATGCCCCCGATGGACAAAGAGGTAGAGGTAGTGGTGGCAATGGACGCTGAGAAGGCCTTCGACCGGGTGGAGTGGGACTATCTGTGGGAGGTGCTCGGACGGTTTGGGTTCGGGGAGGGACTGGTGGATTGGGTCAGACTACTGTACCAGGCCCCAAAAGCTAGCTTTAGGACGAACAGGGTAGTGTTAGATTATTTCAGACTACATCGCGGGACCAGACAGGGCTGTCCGCTCTCCCCGCTGCTGTTTGCGCTGGCCATAGAGCCGTTGGCGATTGCGCTGAGAGCCGCAGAGGGTTGGAAGGGAATGGCCAGGGGCGGGGTGGAACATAGGGTTTCTCTCCATGTGGACGACCTGCTCCTGTACGTGTCGGACCCTCTGGCCGGGATGGAAAATATACTGGAAACACTGAGGAAGTTCGGCCGGTTCTCAGGGTACAAATTAAATATGGCCAAGAGTGAGATGGTTGTGGTGCAGGCAAGGGGCCAGGAGAACAGACTGGGAGGGCTACCATTTAAGCTGGTTGGGAAAAGTTTCCGGTACTTGGGGATCCAGGTGGCGCGAGACTGGGACAGGCTGCACAAGTTAAATTTGGCCAGGGTGGTGGAACAAATGAAGGGAGAGTTTCGGAGATGGGATGCACTCCCGCTGTCGTTGGCAGGGAAGATGCAGACTGTAAAGATGACAATTCTCCCTAGATTCCTGTTCATTTTTCAGTGCCTCCCGGTCTTTATCCCACAGTCCTTCTACAAAAGGGTTAACAAGATGATCATGAGCTTTGTCTGGGCGGGAAAATCCCCACGGGTGAAGAAGGTGATGTTGGAGAGGAACCGCAGTGAGGGAGGGCTGGCATTGCCGAGTCTGATTAACTATTACTGGGCGGCTAACATCGTTATGATAAGGAAGTGGATGGTGGGTACGGGGTCTATCTGGGAGCGGGTGGAGGCGGCTTCGTGCAGGGGCACCAGCTTGGCAGCCCTGGTCATGGCTCCTCTACCGCTGTCGCCAGCCAGGTACTCCACCAGCCCGGTAGTGGTGGCGACCCTGCGGATATGGGGCCAGTGGAGGAGGCATGTAGGGGAGGTGGGTGCGTCTGTCTGGGCTCCAATATGTGATAACCATCGGTTTGCCCCCGGGAGTATGGATGGGGGGTTTCGAGTATGGCGGCGGGCGGGGGTGGGAAGGGTGGGCGATATGTTCCTGGAAGGGAGCTTTGCGAGTTTGAGGGGCTTGGAGGAGAAATTTGGGCTGGTAAGGGGAAATGATTTCAGGTACTTACAGATGCGGGACCTTGTACGCAGAGAGGTCCCATCCTTCCCACGCCTCCCGCCAATAGGGATCCAAGACAGAATAGTCTCTAGAGGGGAAGAAGGGGAGGGTAGAGTCTCTGATATTTATAAGGTGCTCATGAAGGGGGAAGGGTCCCAGACGGAGGAACTGAAACTCAAATGGGAGGAGGAGCTTGGCGGGAAATGGAGGACGGGCTGTGGGCAGAAGCCCTGAGTAGGGTAAATTCAACTGCAACATGTTCCAGGCTCGGCCTGATTCAATTTAAGGTCGTTCACCGGGCCCACATGACGGTGGCTCGGATGAGTAAATTCTTTGGGATAGAGGACAAATGCGCTAGATGCGCGGGAGGACCAGCGAACCACGTACACATGTTTTGGGCATGTCCTAAGCTTAGGGGGTACTGGGAGGGATTTGCGGGCGTCATGTCCCGGGTGCCAAAAACAAGGGTGGCGATGGGTCCAGGGGTGGCAATTTTTGGGGTTTCGGAAGACCCGGGAGTCCAGGGGGAGAAAGAGGCCGATGTTTTGGCCTTTGCTTCCCTGATAGCCCAGCGGCGAATATTATTGGCGTGGAGGGACTCAAAGCCCCCGAAGACCGACCTATGGCTTTCGGACATGTCGAGTTTTCTGGGTATGGAAAAGATTAAGTTTGCCTTGAGGGGATCTGTACAGGGGTTCGCCCGAAGGTGGCAACTATTTATTGACTTCTTTGCGGGAGAGTGAGTGTCAGCAGGGGTGGGGGAGGAGGGGGGAGAGTAGTGTAGAGTAGGAGGGATAAATAGGCGGGTAGTGTCGATGGGAGAGGGGCGGGCTTGTGCAGTATGGTTGATTGAAGTATTGTTTTTACGTTGATGTTTGCACATTTTTGCCTTCTTTGCGGTTTTTTTGTGTTGTTATCTGTAACTGTTTAGAATGCCGAAAAATACCTCAATAAAATTGTTTGATAAAAAAAAAGAACACAGATCCTGGGAAAGGACCGGCAAAGTTGGCATACAGCCGCACCCAAGGTCGATTGGAACACATATTTTTCCCCTTTCAGGCGATCGCCCATCTCTGAGAAACAGCAGAGAACCTCGTCCAAATTGCTCAAATGTTCTTGTCCATAGAATCATAGAGTTTACAGTGCAGAAGGAGGCCATCTGGCCCATCGAGTCTGCACTGGCCCTTGGAAAGAGCACCCTACTTAAGCCCACGCCTCCACCCTATCCCCGTAACCCAGTAACCCCACCCAACCTTTGTGGACACTAAGGGCAATTTATCATAGCCGATCCACCTAACCTGCACATCTTTGCACTGTGGGTAGAAACTGGAGCAGCCGGAGGTAACCCACGCAGACACGGGGAGAACGTGCAGACTCTGCACAGACAGCGACCCAAGCCGGGAATCGAACCCGGGACCCTGGAGCTGTGAGGCAGCAGTGCTAATCACTGCGCCGCCGTGCCGCCCCATCATTGTTTAAAACTAAGCCGGCACGCATTTAAGACAGAGATGAGGGAAGATCTTTTCTCTCTTCGAGGGCAATGAGTCTCTGGAACTCTCTTCCTCAAAGGGCAGTGGAAGCAGAGTATTTGAATATTTTAAAGCCAGAGCGAGATATATTCTATTGGGGGTAGGTGGGGATGTGTGTTTTTTTATTCGTTCATGGGATCTGGGTGTTGCTGGCTCAGTCAGCATTATTGCCCATTCCTCAGATCATTTAAGAGTCAACCATATTGTTGTGGACCTCATGTGAGTCACATAGGGTAAGGATGGCAGACTTTCTTCCCTGAAGGGCAATATGAATCTGATGGGCTTTTATGATAATCGATAATAGTTTCATGGTCATCATTAAATTCAAATTTCCCATGTTGGGATTCGAACCCAGGTCCCCCAAGGCTCTGGATTACTAGCCATGTGACAATACCGCTACGCCATCACCTCCCCCCAACGTTGAGGTTACAATCAGATCAGCCATGATCATATTGAATGGCAGAGTGGTCTCAAAGGGCCCATTCATCATTGAAACATTCGTGTGATCAAGGGCAGGACTTTATTTCCCATCTCCCTGGATCTGGGGAGGGTGTGGATAGCAAGACCAAACTACCCTTTGTACCTTCGGGTCTGCACAGAAAGTTAAACACACCCCTCCGAGTCAGCTGGGTTCACGAACGGGGCTTCCCTCAATGGCTCATCGTCATATTGCTCTCTGTGAGATCTTGCTGTGCACTAAATGGCTCCTGAGTTTCTTACATTACAACAGCGACTACACGTCAAAGGCACTTCCTTGTCTGTAAAGCACGTTGGGACATCCCGAGATTTGTGTAAAATGCGATGGAAAAGCACATTAATTCTCTCTTTCCTGGGTGCATGTTGGAAAATCCATATCGAAAAGATATGGGCAGTTGTTGCTGTCAATGTGCCCGGGCAGCTAGTGATTCAGGAGAAATACATTCCCCCCCAAGGATTGTGGTGTTCTTTGTTGCTAGATTCAGGATGGTTGGCGTATTGTTCACAAAGATGCAAAATAGCTTGAATTTGAACAAAGCTATAACTTTATTAACACCACTAATTTGGATTTGACACATACTCCTAAATAATACACAGTTGATTGTTAACATATAAACTACACTCATTTACAACTAATCTCTATACTGTTATAAACTATGATCTGCTCTCACTCACACTATCATTACTTCAGTCTGTCTCTGGCTAACTCCAGCACGACCCCCCCCCCCCCCCCCCCCGTTTAGCATCAATGACTTTTATACTTGCAACTGTAGCTCCCTCTAGTGGCTTTTCTAGACATTGAATTGACCCTTGCAGTTCTTACATTTAGGATAATACCACAAGGATGATTCATGATGGATTTGAAGGTTCGGAAGCCTTCTCGTTGGCATATAATGTTGATGCCAAAGGCACGGCATTGGGTGGGAGGGGGGGGCGAGTGGATAGCGCGGCAAAGGGAACAGCATTATCGCAGGAAGGTAAGACTGAACTCAAAGTTTAGGCAAGCAACCAGCGTAACAGGTGACATTAATCTGCACATGTCACCCAGTGTCACCCAATACGTCAGCTACATTTGGCTAACTGGAAATCTGGATTTCTGATTAATAAAAATAAATAAGGGCAGCACGGTGGCCTAGTGGTTAGCACAACCGCCTCACGGCGCTGAGGTCCCAGGTTCGATCCCGGCTCTGGGTCACTGTCTGTGTGGAGTTTGCACATTCTCCCCGTGTCTGCGTGGGTTTCGCCCCCACAACCCAAAAATGTGCAGAGTAGGTGGATTGGCCACGCTAAATTGCCCCTTAATTGGAAAAAATAATTGGGTAATCTAAATTTAAAAATTTTAAAAAAAATTTTTTTTTAAAATAAATAAATAAATAAATATTCTTTATTATTGTCACAAGTAGGCTTACATTAACACTGCAATGAAGTTACTGTGCAAAGCCCCTAGTCGCCACATTCCGGCGCCTGTTCGGGTACACAGAGGGAGAATTCAGAATGTCCAATTCACCCAACAGCACGTCTTTCGGGGCTTGTGGGAGGAAACCGGAGCACCCGGAGGAAACCCACGCAGACACGGGGAGAACGTGCAGACTCCGCACAGACAGTGACCCAAGCCGGGAATCGAACCCGGGTCCCTGAAGCTGTGAAGCCATAGTGCTAACCACTGCGCTGCCGTGCTGCCCCAACAATTAAGCAACAGGTACCCTCAGTACTCAGTGATCTCAGTACTCATATTTGCAGTGAATGCATAAAGACTTCTAACTTTTTTGGGTGAGGGTGATGTGAGACAAAACGCAGAGGACAAAAGAGTCTTTTTAATCAATGAGTGTGTTATTTCCTTGACTGCTGAATAATGGTAAATATTTGTTCAGTAAATGCATTCGCACTAAGGACGTTTACCTGGATTGTGTGTGAGGCGTTTTCTATTAAAATTAATGCCTTTGTTTAAACATGTTGTTATGGGCCAGGGATTAGAGAACCCCAAAGTGTATCATGGAGTTTAGCTGACCCACAACTTTGAATAGATTGTGGTATAAGACCATAAGACCATAAGACATAGGAGTGGAAGTAAGGCCATTCGGCCCATCGAGTCCACTCCGCCATTCAATCATGGCTGATGGGCATTTCAACTCCACCTACCAGCATTCTCCCCGTAGCCCTTAATTCCTCGCGACATCAAGAATTTATCTATCTCTGCCTTGAAGCCATTTAGCGTCCCGGCCTCCACTGCACTCCGCGGCAATGAATTCCACAGGCCCACCACTCTCTATGGGGAGCACACGGCCCACTCTACAGGTGTGGTACAGCAGAAATGAAAACGCATTTTATAAAGCAAAACAATGTTTATTCAATGAACTCAAGTTAACCTTTTTAAAACATACAGTGAACATCTTAGCAACCATTAATTCAAATACAACCCCCAAAGAGTACAACAGTAAGTCATGCTTACGCCGTCCTTTTAACATCCAGGAGACTTACAAAAAACATAACCTTTAACAGAAGCACATCAGGTTAAAGTCACCACTGAAAACATTAAAAATTCTGAATTCACTAAATGATCAAGAGATAGTCTTTTCATGGCAGCGAGAACAACAGCACGTCTGAGTACTGAGGGTACCTGTTGCTTAATTGTTGGGGCAGCACGGCAGCGCAGTGGATAGAACTATGGCTTCACAGCTCCAGGGTCCCAGGTTTGATTCCCGGCTTAGACATAGAACAGTACAGCACAGAACAGGCCCTTCGGCCCTCGATGTTGTGCCGAACAATGATCACCCCACTTAAACCCACGTAACCCGTATACCCGTAACCCAACAATCCCCCCATTAACCTTACACTACGGGCAATTTAGCATGGCCAATCCACCTAACCCGCACATCTTTGGACTGTGGGAGGAAACCGGAGCACCCGGAGGAAACCCACGCACACACGGGGAGGACGTGCAGACTCCACACAGACAGTGACCCAGCCGGGAATCGAACCTGGGACCCTGGAGCTGTGAAGCATTGATGCTAACCACCATGCTACCGTGAGGCTTGGGTCACTGTTTTGGCTGACTTCAGCTCCAACACTGAAAACGAAACTAAAACACACCCGGCAGCAAGCAGCCTAAAATGAAAGTAAAAAGCTGACAGACAGCCCAGCTCCACCCACACTCTGACATCACTGATAAACACCCATTTCTTAAAGGTACATTTCTTAAACACCCATTTCTTAAAGGCACTCTCACATGACACATGTACTGTGTAGCCTTGCCAGCAACCAGCCAGCAACCTCTATGGTACCACAGACAATGTGTTATAGTATTAATGTGTTGAAACTTTAGACTGTAAATTATTTAAACATACTTTGGAGAATTGTGCTAAGGTGAATCCTTCAGGGTCTGATACAGAACATTACATTAAAATAAATATTAGTGATATAATAATGAACATGGGGTGGTGGAAATATTAGACTTTAATAATAATAATAATAATAATAATCTTTATTAGTGTCACGATTAGGCGTACATTAACACTGCAATGAAGTTACTGTGAAAAGCCCCTAGTCGCCACATTCTGGCGCCTGTTCGGTAACACTGAAGGAGAATTCAGAATGTCCAATTCACCTAACAGCACATCCTTCGGGACTTGTGGGAGGAAACCGGAGCACCCGGAGGAAACCCACGCAGACACGGGGAGAACGTGCAGACTCCGCACAGACAGTGACCCAAGCCGGGAATCGAACCCGGGACCCTGACGCTGTGAAGCAACTGTGCGTACCCACAATATCAATATTAAAAAAAAAACTATATTAATGCCATCAGTCCAAAACACCAGTAATTCACCTGCCGAAACCTTTTCCTCACCCTTTCTTCACATTGCTGTTCTTTAGCATAACAGACAATTGAAGAGTTGGACACGAGGGGGCAGTGTAAGACTGATTATGACCTGAGCACTAGTGAGTGAGTACGGGAACATTCGACTCAATTTGAACTGTTACAGTTTATTCACTGGAGGATTAGGAAAATTAAATTACCAGTCGATATTACATTTGGACGCAGCAATGAGCCCTCACAATTGCATTAGAAGCCAATATATGGAAGGATAATAAAATGCAATTAGTTGTTGAAAGACTCTGATTGAAAGATCCATGATGAGATTGCATTTTGAACAATTAAACAAAGTAATTTATAAAAAAAAGAATTAAAGTAAGCAGTCCTTGCAAAATGGACAGGAGAGAGGAAACCAAGAACACGGTCTCCAGGTGTAGGTGCAGGAAAGGTATGTGCTGCCTGCTGGTAAGATTTAAAATAACCCAGATCCAAACATTTCTCAAATTCACCTCCCAAGCTGTGGGAAGCTCTGTGACTTCCGCATATTCTCCATCAACGCTGCGTTGTGATCGAATTGGCACCAGGGCGTAGCAGTGAACCCGGGAATGACATTGCCTTTCCCTGCCCCACACCCCGTCCCAACGTCCTCTCCGATGGGGAGTCAGGGCAGATAGATCCAGCACTGAGAAACAAGGCTGTTTAGTAGGAATGCATCAGGGCTGATTTGCTGCTGGCTTTAAAAGTTTGGAAAGCAGCCCACAGTGTGCTTTCCCATTCGATTAAAAGCACAATTGTATTATTCAACAAGGCACCTATTACTCCTCAAACTTTAAGCATCTATTTCATCTTGAGGCTCAAGCTTTGCTGCACAGCCGTTATGACCCGCATGTATCTTCTGGGGTGGGAATGATTAACTTCCCCGCGAACCTTGTTAAGGGTGTACATTTGTACACAAGCTCACCTGTTAAGGGTGTACATTTGTACACAAGCTCACCTGTTAAGGGTGTACATTTGTACACAAGCTCACCTGTTAAGGGTGTACATTTGTACACAAGCTCACCTGTTAAGGGTGTACATTTGTACACAGGCTCACCTGTTAAGGGTGTACATTTGTACACAAGCTCACCTGTTAAGGGTGTACATTTGTACACAGGCTCACCTGTTAAGGGTGTACATTTGTACACAGGCTCACCTGTTAAGGGTGTACATTTGTACACAAGCTCACCTGTTAAGGGTGTACATTTGTACACAAGCTCACCTGTTAAGGGTGTACATTTGTACACAAGCTCACCTGTTAAGGGTGTACATTTGTACACAAGCTCACCTGTTAAGGGTGTACATTTGTACACAAGCTCACCTGTTAAGACTGGCACAGGCATGGTAGCCCTGGTTAGGATCTTTCGTGTGTGGTATATCATAGTGATTGTAAATAAACTAAGTTTCTTTGACCAACTTACTGTGGTCTTATAAAACTGGCGACGAGGGTCAAACTGGATAGCTGGATAAGCCACCTCTTGGTCCCTGTTGGCTAAGGGTTGGATTTCTCTCTTCATAATGATCGGACGGTTAGATGTCTTTGACACCTGGAAGACTGGAATCGGTATGTGGTGTGAATGCTTTTTCAGGGCCAACAATATCACGGAGAATGACCGCCAGACGGTCACCTTGTTGACTGCCTGTGGGGCACATACGTTCGGACTGATACAAAGCCTTACCTACCCGTTGGCGCCGACATGCAAACCTTCGACCAACTAGTAACTCTAGTGGGGCAGCCCTTAACCCAACTCCATCCGTTATTGTGCAGCGGTATCGTTTTAATACCGCGGACTGTACCCCGGGTGAATCCGTCACCGAGTATTTCTCACGGTCGCGACAGATTGCAGAGTTTTGCGAAGGCGGCACTGCCCTGCAGGAAATGCTGCGAGACCGGTTAGTTAGCGGCGTTAACAATGCGAGGTGTGTGGACGCTGGCCCAGGCGAGAGCGCAGATCGCAGACCAAACTGAGATCCAGGCGCTCTGGTAGAGGTGGGCATCAGCCTAGAGCCCGTACCTTCCACTTGGAAGAACCTGATGAAGATGACTGCATGCAGTCAATTTGCATGGCGGCGCCCTGGGGGGCCCCCAGAAGGATCACGGTGCAGGTAAATGGGCATTTGCTGGACATGGAACTAGACATTGGCATGGCGGTTTCTGTTGTAGGACGGAAGACGTTTGACCGCACTAGACAGGGCATACAGGACTTGGGCCTGACCGATATCAAGGCTAGGTTGCCCACCTATACTGGTGAGCCATTGGACTTTGCAGGTACCACCATGACTCCGGGGGTCTATGGTCACCATCGGTGCGCCTCCCGCTGAATGTGGTCAGAGGGCAAGGCCCCAGCTTGTTGGGCCATGATTGGTTGAGCCATTTAGAACTAAATTGGCAACGCATCCTCCAGATGGGGCCTGGGGCCTTATGGGAAGTGTTGGGCAAATACCCCTGGCGATCCAGAAGACGGAGGAGTAGGTGGTGGAGTACGAGGAGCGGCTGACCTCGCTGGAGATGGAGATGGGGAGGGTGATGAGTAGCCAGAAATGGCTCTCGAGAACCGCTCCAGGAGGCACAATGTGCGGATCGTGGGGATGCCCGGAAATATCGAAGGTGTGAGGCCGGTGGTGAGGATGTTGGAGAAGCTGACGGGGGAAGGGGCATTTGGCCTGTTCCTCGAGGCCGCCCCCTACAAGAAAGGGGTGAATTTACGGGTTTTATACCCCGCCCAGTTGTGGGTGATGCATTAAATGCAGGAATTTTATTTTGACTCGCCGGAGGAGGACTTTATGAGAGGCGGTGGACTGAGAGGAGTGTGAACTTTGGGGAGGAGGGAGTGGCGATGAGGACGTCTTTTATTTTTCTTTGTTTGTTGGCGGTTGGGAGGGTTGGGGGAGGGGTGGATTGATAGGGTGAGGGCAAGTCCGTGGCCTTGGGCGGGGGCCACCATGCCAGCTGGGTGGGCTAGTTAATGGGAATGAAGTGGGGGGGGGGTTGCAGGAGAAAGGTGCGGGGAGAGCGGAATGGGTTGCTTCTTTGTTTGGATGTGTGGGGGGGGGGGGGGAGGGTTGCTGATGTGGATGCGGGAATGGAGAGGTGGCGGCAGACATCTGGGAGCGGGCCTGGAGGGGCGCGTGACGTGGGCTAGGGGGGCTGGCCTAAAAAGGAGGGGGGGGGGGTGCGAGGAGCCCACCTACCAGGCTGGTTACGTGGAACGTGCTGACTGGGCCGGTTAAACGGTTGCGTGTTTTCGTGCAGGTTTGACGCCGGCCCCCCCCTCCCCGACCGGGAACCGATTCTGGTCCCCGGTCGGGGCTAGCATGCCGCCGCCGTAAACTCCGGCATCGCGGGCTTAACGAATTTCGTTAAGCCCGCTTGCCAGAGTTTGCGCCGGCTGACGCGTCATATGACGTCAGCCGCGCATGCGCGGATTGGAAGACTCCAACCCGCGCATGCGCGGATGACGTCATCGCGCATTTGCGCGAAACCCGCGCATGCGCGGGCCGGGATGCCCCTCAGCCGCCCCGCGAAGTGATACAGCGGGGCGGCGGAGGAACAAAGAGTGCGCGGGCATCGGACCCGCTGCCCGCGATCGGTGCCCACCGATCGCGGGCCCATGGCACCCTTGGTACGGCCGTGGTACTGCCGTGCCAATCGGTGCCATGGTTATAAAATGCGAGTGTTTACGGCCGTTTTTACGAACGGCCAGACCAGGTGTGTTTGCCGTTCGTAAAAACAGCCGTAAAGGGCTGGGAACTCGGCCCATCGGCCAGCTGAGAATCGCTGCTGGCCGTAAAAAAACGGCGGCAGCGATTCGTATCGGGAGTCGGGCGTGGGGGGGGGGGGGGGGGGGAGAATAGCGGGAGGGCGTCGGACTAGCGTGGCCGTAAAATTTTACGAGCCACGCTATTCTCCGCACCGTCGGGAGTGCGGAGAATTGCGCCCCATGTTCTTGCAGGAGGTGCACCTGAAGCTGGGGAATCAGAAGAGCCTGAGGAAGGGATGGGTGGGGCAGGCGTTCGACATCGGGGGTTAGACATGAAGACGAGGAGGGTAAAGGTGTTGATTAATAAGAAAGTGGCGTTTGAGGTGGACAGCATTGTGGCTGATCCGAGGGGTAAATATGTGATGGTCAGTCGGAAACTTGAGGGGATACTGGTAGCCATGGTAGCCATGGTAGCCATGGTAGCCATGGTAGCCATGGTAGCCATGGTGAATGTTTATGCCCTGAATTGGGATGACATGGACTTTATGAGGTGGGTGTTAGAGAGGATCCTGGACCTGGACATGCAGAGGCTCATAATGGGGGCGGTTTTGATACGGTCCTAGATCCGAGATTGGACTGGTTGAGTCCTAAGTTGTCAAGGGTGTCAGGTCAGCGGAGGCTCGGGAGTTGAGGGGGTTGATGGACCGCATGGGCTGGGGCAGACCCATGGAGGTTTGGGAGGTTTGGGGGCTATGTGGCGCTGAATGACACAGAGGAGGTCACGGCTGCCACACTGTGGAAGGCACTGAAGGCGGGAGTCAAGGGCAAATTTATGTTGCTTCGGGCCCATAGGGAGAGGGTGGAGTGCGAGGACAGGGCGAGGCTGGTCGATGAGATTCTGAGGATGGGTCAGAGGTACGCAGTGGCGCCAGAGGAGATCTTGTTAAAGGAGAGGCAGAGGCTTCAGATGGAGTTTGGGTTAGTGTCCACGAGGAAGGCGACGGGGCAGTTGCGGAGGGCCAGAGGGGTAATGTATGAGTACAGGGAGAAGGCGAGTAGGATGCTAGCCCACCAGACCATGAGGAGGGAGATCGGGAGGATACGGGGCGAGAGGGGTAAGGTGGTGGCGGACCCAGAGGGGATTAATGGGGTATTTCAGGCCTTCTACAGGAGGCTTTTTGAGTCGGAGCCCCTGCCTGGGGAGGAGGGGATGAGACGGTTCCTGGACGGGTTGGAGTTCCTCAGGGTGGAGGAGGAGAAGGTGCAGGGACTCGGGGCCCTGATCAGGCAGAGGGAGGTGATGGGCGGGGTGGGTGTGATGCAGGCAGGGAAGGCCCCTGGGTCGAACGGGCTCTCACTCGAGCTTTATGAGGAGTTTGGTGCAGAGCTGGGGGTCACTGTTAGTGAGGACGTACAATGAGGCGAGGGGTAGGGGGGAGCTCCCCCCCCTATGGCTTTACAAAACTGGCCCGTGGCAAGAAAATATTGAATGTCAAAGATTTCAATCTGGCAATCTGAGAAACATGCTCTCGTTGAACTGAATTGTTGCTATCATCATTTCTGGCCACCAGGGGACAGTTGAGACTGATGTTGAAGTTCAGAGTGAGCTGAAAGAGTTCCCAATGACTCAAAAAAGTTTGTACCTCCCCCTGTATAGCCGGTGCCACCTGTCAGTGCTTGAGGAGAGAAGGAGAGACACACACACAGATGCAGTCTCTCTCCTTCCTGCAGGAGAACCACAAGATAAAGGAGCTTAAACTCAACAGTGCATTCCGCTTGAGTGAGAGAACCAGCTTGGGGAGCAGGAGCAGGAATACCACCCCGGAATAATGCTTCCGTTCAAATCCACCATCCTGCAGGAGAAATCTCAGCTTCAAGAGCTGAACCATCGCCTGGAGTCTTATTTATCCAGGGTCCGGCTCCTGGAGCAGGAGAACCAGAGCCTGGTCACCGAGATTCAGCACTTGAGGAGTGAGGGGAGGACGGAAGACAGGAATGTTTACGTGGATGAGATCAATAGAACGAGAAGGGAACTGGAGGAACTGATGTTCGAGAAATCAAAAGCCGAAATTCAGCGACGCAGCCTATGGCACGAGATTCAAGAGCTTCAGACGATACGCACCACTGACCAAGCAGCCCTTAAAAACATAGGCCAGCAGCTGGATGACTATGAGAAGGCCCTTCAGGAGACTGAAACCACCAACGCGTCTCTCGAGGGGTACATCTTAGAGCTGCGGGCAGAATGTCAAATCTTAGAGGAGCAGCACGGACGAGCAAAGAGGGGGTTGAGGGAAAAGCTGAGACAAGCCCCCCAGGTCCCTGTGGCCCGGGGCTATCACGCAGCCCCGCTGACAGAGGAGCATTTCGAGCACCACGCCCTCGCCGTTTCAGCATTGTGGGAGGAAAGCTTCGAGATCTACAAGAGCAAAATTGAGGAACTTGAAACTGCTGTCCAGAAGGACAGAGAGAGAGGCGAAGAATTGAACGAGGAGCGAGTACTTGTGATCAAGGAGATAGAGGCACTGAAGAAGGAGCTTGAAGATCAGTTTAATCTCCAGAACCAACTGGAAGAAGTTTTTTTAACATTTCAACAGAAGCATGATCTGGATATGGAGGAATACCAGGTGAGTCCATTTGGAAACTCTGTCCATTACACTGAACGCACATGTCAAGGGAATGGGTCGGGATTTTTTTAAGCTCTCTGTTTGTTTCCAGGGAAAACTGCTTATTAAGGTTATAATACGGATATTGTAAAGCACTTACAAACCAATTAAATACTTTTTTTTGGAAGTGCAAATACTCTTGTGATGTTCGAGACGGTGCCGTAAAGTTGTGCGCAGGAAGGTCCCAAGAACAGGAATGTGATAACCACCAGATAATCTGTTTTTAGTGAGAGAGCAAAATACTGCGGACGCTGAAATCGGAAACAAGAACAGAAGATGCTGGAAAATCTCAGCAGGTCTGGCAGCGTCTGTAGGGAGACGATCAGAGAATCCCGGTCGAGGTCAATGGATTTCTCCAGTGTCCGCGACTCGCCTGTGGCGATCTTGCGCCGGGCGGGGCCGAAGAATCCAGCCCAATGTTACGTGTCCGCATGACCCTTCTCCTGTTTTTAGTGATGCTGGTTCAGCATACTGGCTGGGGCGGTGGGGGAGAAACACATACCCTTTATCAGAAAGGTGTTGGGAAGGAAAGAGGAGTCTGTGATTAAATACATTCGACTGTCGCAAAATCCATTGACACTTGATAGATATTTTGGATTCTCAGCATGCTGTACCCAAACAGTGAGATAGTGAGTGCGGGTATTGATGATCCCCAAGGTCTTCCATCTAGATTACATAAAGGAGAGTTGAGGGTCCTTCAGACCTTCAAATACGGCTCCAATAGTAATATCAGAAACTGCTATGTCTCATTTCTTTTTTAACAAACAATTTTGATGAGGTTTTTTTGGCATTACAAGCAACAACAGTATAAAAACAGTGTACAAAGACCAATAAACATAGTGCAAACACCGACACCCGTCCCTCCAAGACCCGCCTATTTAACCCCCTATTCTACGCTACCTTAGCCCCCTCCTCCCGCCCCCCCCTTCCCCCCTGCTGACGATTCATTCTCCGCAAAGAAGTCGATGAATGGTTGCCACCCCCGGGCGAACCCTAACACTGACCCCTCTCAAGGCAAACTTAATCTTCTCCAGGCCGAGAAAGCTCACCGTGTCGGTTAACCAGGACTCCGACTTCGGGGGCTTTGAGTCCCTCCAAGCTAATAGTATCTGTCTCCGGGCTACCAGGGAGGCAAAGGCCAGAACGTCTGCCTCTTTCTCCTCCTGGATTCCCGGGTCTTCCGACACCCCGAAAATCGCCACCTCTGGATTTATTGCCACCCTTATTTTCAATACTCTGGCCATGATGTCCGCAAACCCCTGCCAATATCCCCTAAGTTTTGGACACGCCCAGAACATGTGGACATGGTTCGCTGGTCCGCCCGCACATTTTACACACTTGTCTTCGCTGTGTCTCATTTCTGAAGGGAGGGTTGAATGACCCACGGGTGAATGTTGTTAAAGGTCAATCGGTGGGCTGTGCTAAATTAATTGATCGGGTCAGTGCCAGAGATTGATGCATCCTTGGGCAAGAGAGAGGAGAGTTTCAGTTGTAGTTCTCAGTCTCAAGTCCAAGACACTTTTTGACGGGTGGGTCGAGAACAATGATTGTTGGCAGCCTACCCAACTGGGGGTGGGGGGGGGGGGGGGGGGGGGGTTTGGGGGTGGGGGGGGGGGACATGAGAAGCTGAGTGAGATCTTAGCCTCCATGTTCGCCAATGTGGAGACGACTCGGTAGTGATCAGAAGTGGTGGCTGACCATTTTTTCCCTTTCCATAAGCCTGCAAAGGATGCTGTGGACAAATGCGACGCGAGGTGATCTAACTCAGCACAGAATGGGATAAAATTCCACCCCTCTTTAACCATAGAACATTAGAGAAAATATAATCGCTCAGCAAAGAGGGGGGGCCCATCCGGCAAGCACTGGCTCTTTGAAAGAGCAATTCAATTAGTCCCACTCCCCCCCCCCCCCCCTCCAACCACAGCGCTCTTTCCCCATTCCCCTGAAACATTCCCTTTTCAAGTATTTATACAATTCCTTTTACGATTGAATTTACTATAAAATCTGCTTCCGCCACCTTTTCAGACAGTAATTCTCCTCATCGCCTTTCTGGTTCTTTTGCCAATTATCTCAAACCCATGCTGACGGGGAGGCGGTGGAGTAGTGGCATTGTCACTGGAGTAGAAATCCAGAGACCCAGAGTAATGCTTTGGTGACCCAGGTTCGAATCCTGCCAGGGCAGAGGGTGAAATTTGAATTCAATAAATATCTGGAATTAAAAGTCTAATGATGGACATGAAAATATCATTGTTGAAAACCCATCTGGTTCACTAATGTCCTTTAGGGAAGGAAATCTGCCGTCCTTACTCCAGACCCACAGCAGCAACGTGGTTGATTCCTAACTGCTCCCTCAAGGGTAATTAGTGATGGGTAATAAATGACGACACATGAATGAGTAAATAAATCAATCCTCTGGTTACCAACCCACACAGATGCCGGTACTCCACCGAAGCTCTTTATGAATCCCTGTATTGTCTCTCTGGGAAGTGAGGGAATTTGTTCTGTAAACACTGGGGCAGATTCCACAGGCGTGAAATATGTGTGACATCTCACTGGGTCTCGAAGAGAACTGCTCATAGAGAGCTTCCCGAACTGTAAAAGAATTTGGATCTGGACAGTTTTATCGCCTCTCTCAGTAATCGTGCAGTTATTGTTGTTATACGGGGGAAACAGAGCAGTCATTACCAGTGTGATAAAGTTTCGCAAACACCCAGGTTCAGAGTGGACAGGAATCAAACCTGCCTGTGCATATTTTTATTTAACTATTCCACTTTACACTTGGAGGTGATAGCGCAATCACTCTTCTCAGCCTCTGAATACCCAGGGGATATTTAGAGTAGCCCTTAGTGATGGAAGGGGTGAAATGTTATTTGGCTTAAAATTTTCTTTGTTGTGAATTCCCAGCAGGATCTGAAGTGTTGGCTCCTTGCCCAGCAGGCCCAAGTTTAATGCCAGCCTGCCTGATACTGGCAGCTTGGACCTTGCCCCATAGCCAAGTACGTTTCTATGGGGGCCCATCTCGGGAGTAGAAACTGGATGAGAAATATGTTTTTCATTTTCTCATCTTCTCCCCTGAAAGGGCTCAATCCTGTTTGGGTCCAGCTCCCTGAGCCCTGGTAGCTCTCTTTCAGCTTGTTTACGTGAGCAGTGCTCACAGACAGCGAGCGTTGGCCGGTTGGTGAGTGTGGCTGAGGTGTGGGGAGAGAAAACAAGAGGGGAAATGATTCACAGCTGTCATAGCCCTCCCGAGACCCACGGGGACGACCTGCTAAATTTCCCCATGGGGCTCCCCCGCTATTGGGCGGAAGCCCATCAGCTGGGACTCACAGAATCACCTCATAAAAGCCGGCCCATATTGGGACCGTCATGATCAGTGGTCCCGGTTTGGGCTTTTGTGCTGTACACCCTGTTTGCAGTTTTAGGATTTACCTTCTCGGGACGCCTGAGCTTTCGTAACAACCAATCCAATTCTGTCCTCACCCGAGATCCGGGCTTTCTGCAGCTGCCTCCCATTTATGGAGATGAGGGCTAGGAACACAGGCACCAAGGACAACTGTAGATGCTGCTCCAGCTGGAATATCTCTGCAGAGACTGGGGAACGGAGCTGGATCTGATCTGATCCACCCCGCGTTTCCCCAGGCTGTGCAGTTACTATCTGAGAGCATGATGGTTTAGCTCACTGGGCTAAATCGCTAGCTTTTAAAGCAGACCAAGCAGGCCAGCAGCACGGTTCAATTCCCGTACCAGCCTCCCCGAACAGGCGCCGGAATGTGGCGACTAGGGGCTTTTCACAGTAACTTCATTGAAGCCCACTCGTGACAATCAGCGATTTTCATTTTCATTTCTTTTTCATGTGAGAGACTGTCTGGTTGGGAAAGGGTAAATTGACGCAAAAAGACATCAGCTTCAAACTCAGAGAAAGACATCCTGACATCCTGCATTTGAATCCAACCCTGTTTGTTCGAATGACATCTCCCACACTGACACTGCGATGCTCACTGTGTTTGAATACTATTTTTAATACCTCTTTAACAACTGGATTCAAATTCCATCCAGATAGACAATGGCCCCTTCTTTTTTTAAAAAATTTAGAGTACCCAATTAATCTTTTCCATTTAAGGGCAATTTAGCGTGGCCAATCCACCTACCCTGCACACCTTTGGGTTGTGGGGGCGAAACCCACGCAAACACGGGGAGAATGTGCAAACTCCACACGGACAGTGACCCAGAGCCGGGATCGAACCTGGGACTTCGGCGCCGTGAGGCAGCGGTGCTAACCCACTGCGCCACCGTGCTGCCTGACAATGGCCCCTTTTGACAGTGAGATCCTTAATCTGCTCGGGAAGAAATAAGTGGCACAGTCGGTTTGCTCTGTCAGAATCTTTGGTGGAGAGTTTACTAATGAAATCACGAGATAAATATGGTTGTTGAAAGCCAGTTTAGTCTCTTCTCCACAGAACGAGCATGGCAGGTGGCAAGGCCTGTATGGAGTGCTGCCCCCAGGAGGACATCTCCGGCCATTAAACTTTTCTTTGCTGCCTATGGAAACCTGGGAAATCCCAGTCACCCTCCTCCGCTTGGAGTATTGCTCCAGATGCGCCAAGAGGCCAGGAAAGCTCGTGCGCAGCGGTGGGGGAATTGACCCCATGGCATTGGTGCTATGAGCTCCGCGCTCTAACCATCTGAGTTCGAGGGTCGCAACGCCTTAAGCAGCCCTTAATGAGCCTAATTGGCTAGCTGCTGTTTGCGGGCAGATAGCTCCGCCCCCACCATTCCCCCACCTGCCTCTTCCCCCAGGAAAATATCTTGGCGGCAGGATGGGGAAATGGCAGGTTGGCCAGCGCCTCCCTACCTCCTGCGAGGCCACAATTCAAGCCCTTGGTGTTAGGTTAGACAATGAATGAAGAACTGTAGCTGTTACAGGTCCATCAGGCTAATTGTGTATTGGTTGTGGTGTCCAGGTGGCGATTGATTTACTGGAGGACGAAAAGCAACATCTCGTCTCAACGATCGCACTAAATCTCAAAGAGCAGCAGCAGCTGATGCAGGTGAAGATGGGGCTCAGCCTTGAGCTTTCCACCTACAGGTAATGTTTCGATCCTACACTGTTGGGCAGGAGGGTTGGATCCTGGTTAACAGGGGCGAGCATAACATTACACCTGAACCACACAAAAGTCCCAGAAAATTGGAATCTCAGCAACATGCGTGATGGGCAAGATCAAAAGCCAAGGAGGCAGGAAATTCCGCAGTTTTGCGGGGAATAAATTAGAGTAGAAGATAGTGAAACGTAGAGGGTGAACAATAGTTCACAGATCAGGAACAAGGATGAACATTTCAAGAAGAGAACATAGAACAGTACAGCACGGTACAGGCCCTTCGGCCCACGATGTTGTGCCGACCATTTATCCTAATCTAAGATCAACCTAACCTACACCCCTTCAATTTACTGCTGTCCATGTGCCTGTCCAAGAGTCGCTTAATGACTCTGACTCCACCACCCCTGCTGGCAGTGCATTCCACGCACCCACCACTCTCTGTGTAAAGAACCGACCTCTGACATCAGTGAACAGTTCGGAGGAATAGTAATTGCAGTGTCAATGAAATAAGGACACGCTAGATCGCAAAGACTTTAGGTACCAGGTAAATATCAGATTGCAAACATTTTCTTTTATTCCTATTCAGGTTAGCGGTGGGGTGGGGGAGGTGCTGGAAGAGTTTCTTATGAGCAGGCAATTGTTTATTTGGGATTTATTGAGAGTTGATTCAGATACTTGTCAGACAAGGCCAGAATCAGGCGTATTCAATGTTCACTGGACCATAACAGAAATAAAGGAAATCGATGGATTTGAAGGGAAACGTTGAAAGCAAACTAAAGACTTACCATCACCTCGTTCCAGTCAGTGACATTCGAAACCAATAAAACACAAAGATGTTCAAATATTTGGTCTTGCTACATCTTACATGCGCTGAATCCTCAAGTGTAACATTGCCTGATGGGTGGGTGAATCTTAACCCCGACACAAAGATCATTGAGTCTCAGCAACCTAATTGGAAACGAATGGCTACATGGAGTTATTCTGGGGCTCTGACGATTCACGGTGTGCAACCAGGAGCTGGTTTAGCTCACTGGGCTTTTAGCAGACCAAGCAGGCCAGCAGCACGGTTCGATTCCCGTACCAGCCTCCCCGAACAGGCGCCGGAATGTGGTGACTAGGGGCTTTTCACAGTAACTTCATTGAAGCCTACTCGTGACAATAAGCGATTTTCATTTCATTCTCGAGGTCCCAGAAAGCCAACCCATGTCGGGCAGGGCACATCCCAACCCCCCACCCCCCCACCCCCCCCACCCCCGCATCTGACCATCAGAGGAATAGTTGAAAAATTAATTTAAAAAAATTGGAGGAAGCGTGGAGACTGAAGTATTTTCTTAAATATGAGTAACCCCTTCACAAAAATACCAGATACTAGAATAGCATTGTCGGCAATTGTCACATTAACAGATTGCTTGCTGTGGGAGGCTTACAAATCCGACCTTTCCTCCCGGGTCTTGGGTTCAGTCCAGACTGTAGGAGTCGGATTTGAAATGTGCTTGAGAAGTTTCAGCCCTACTGGACATGTATGAGTCCATAAAACAGACCAATCTCACTTAGAGATGTGGCGGAGACACATGGGCGGAATGGAAATTATCGGAGGCGCAGCAAGAGATTTAATTTGTCACGTTGCTGGGGCAAATGGAGAGAGAGCAAGCTGTACGTCTGGCCGAACCTGGTCCTGACCTGGGAGCGATTGAGCTGACATCGGGTATGAAAGATAGAGTTTTGATCTCTGGTGCTGGCGGTACACAGGAAAAAGGAAACAAAACTCCCAACTCCACCAGAATAAATCTTGAACCAACTTTATATAGGGCAGCATAGTAACACCGTGGTGCGCAGCACCAGGGTCCCGGGTTCGATTCCCGGCTTGGGTCACTGTCTGTGCGGAGTCCGCACGTTCTCCCAGTGTCTGTGTGTGTTTCCTCCGGGAGCTCCGGTTTCCTCCCACAAGTCCCGAAAGACGTGCTTGTTGGGTGAATTGGACATTCTGAATTCTCCCTCTGTGTACCCGAACAGGCGCCGGAATGTGGCGATTTTCACAGTAACTTCATTGCAGCGTTAATGTCAGCCTACTTGTGACACTAATAAAGATTATTATGGTTATTATTATTTTTAGCCATGATACCCTGGACGTTGAGTAATCATTAATTGTCCTGGGTCTCCAGTTAAAGCCCACATCCCCCATCCCCCTCACTACTAATAAAGCCAACAAACAACGGGTGAGACTTTCCGTGCCCACCACTGTGTGTTTCATATCGGAGGAGGTGACCCTCCATTGGGCGGCATTGGGGTCTTCTGTACGCCCTCTTCCTCCCCCCACTGTCACCGGGAAACCCGTGTCGAGGGGGGGGGGGTCACTGTCGGCAGGTCCGGATGATCCCGCTGATGAGACTGTCCAGAAAATCCCAGAGCGTCTGAAACACCAGCATCGACCGGATGGGCTGAATGGCCTATTCGTGTGCTGCGAAGGGAAAACGGCCACAAAAACTAATCCAGTATAAATGACGACGTCGAAATGTTGTTGTTCCCATTGCTACATTATCCTGCAAAATGCTGCATCAAGTGTTTTTCTTGGAACTAGTTTCTGGTGATTTCATACTCCTCTCCGTCAAATGGGTCAACTGTTGCAGCGAGCTGTGCCAGCTCTTAGCAAACTGTTCCACCCTGACTCCCCTGCATTGAAAACACTCCAGCATTGTTTTAGAAAATGCAGTTTGTGTTCTGCGCTTTCCCTTTGCTTCTCAACCACGTTTGACATTCCGTCTGCCTTCTGTACTGTAATTTTCTTTGTTCTTTAGACCTTGGAAAATAGGAGACAGGTTTAGATAAAGGATCTGGATCGGCGCAGGCTGGGAGGGCCGAAGGGCCTGTTCCTGTGCTGTAATTTTCTTTGTTCTTTGTCTTTGTTCTTTGTTCTGAGTATCGACCCGGCCACATCTCACCAACCGGCACACTAACACACACAGGTTCCAGGAATCGCTGGGTAATCTGATATTCATTAACTCAGCCCAAGCTGTTAGTATCTTGACTGCGGGCACAATGGTTAGTACTGTTGCTTCACAGCTCCAGGGTCCCAGTTTTGAATTCCTGGCTTAGGTCACTGTTTTGCACATTTTCCCCGTGTCTGCGTGGGTTTCCTCCGGGTGCTCCGGTTTCCTCCCACAGTCCAAAGATGTGCAGATTAGGTGGATTGACCATGCTAAAAAAAATTTCCCCTTACAGTCCAAAGGTTGTGCAGGTTAGGTGGGATTACGGGGATAGGGCAGGGGAGTGGGCCTAAGTGGGGTGGCTCTTCCAGAGGGTCGGTGCAGTCTCAATGGGCCGAATGACCTCCTTCTGCACTGTCGGGATTCTACAATTCTAAGACTTGGGTGGTGGTGAAAGAAGATTTTTTTTCTTCAAAAGGAATGTTGCAACATCAAAATATAGCATTGAGAATCCAACATTCTTCCTGAAAGTTATGAATTTGTCTATTGTAACAGATAGGATATGAAGTTTGATGATAGTTTAGTGGATCAGTGCTGTGTGATACTGAGTCATTTGAAACAGGAGATCCCATGTTCCCTGGCGTTTGCTGAACTAGATGATCTTATTTGGAAAGAGTTGAAACTAAGACAAATATGCCTCCAGGCCCTGTACGTTACTCGTTGGAAATATCACATTTACTACATCGGATGAGAGCATAATCCCCCTCCACACCCCTTCCTGAACAGGAGTTACTAAGCTTAACTCTTTCATCCCTCCTCCCATTGAGGCTGAGGTCAACTAATTCAAAATGAAACGGCAGCTGTTGTGTTCCGTTTTGTATGAGGCAGTTGTTAAAACCTCTTATGCATCTTACCTGAAGTAGATGTGTTGTTGACCTTTCCCAATAATCATATTACACAAAGATACCTTACTATTACCCTATCTGCCATAAATGTGCAAACAAATGCCGTGGGATTGTCCAGGGAATGGCTATTTCCTAAGTGTTTGCTTAGTTGAAAAAGGTGTAACAAGTGGACATATTCTTTCAGTCTGCAAAGGACAGGGTCGGGTGACAACATAGGTAGGTTCTACCATGTGTAAATGAGCCATGCCGATGATCTTAAATTGTTTTTCAGTGTGATTCTGCGCACAATCAGGATTGTTTAACAAGTGCCCTATCGCGGAGTCACATCTAATGTATAGGGTGGCCCGGTGACACAGTGGTTAGCACTGCTGCCTCACAGTGCCAGTGGCCCGGGTGTGGTAGTATGACTAGGGGTATTACGGTACCTGGGAGTGTGAGCTGCCATTGGTGCAGAGGACTCGCTGCCCATTGGCCCAGGTATCGTGTGCCTCTTATCCCTATTGGCTAAGAGGAAGGTAGCTCCGCCTACAAGGCGGGGTATAAGAACCCGTGTTCCCCGGCAGCCAGCCATTTTCCTGTACGTCTGCTGCCGGGCTCACTTCTTGCTAATTAAAGCCTTTCGTTTCGGACTTCACCTACGTTTCGTGTCCATTGATTGTGCATCACCGGGCGATGTTTGCACATTCTCCCCGTGTTTCCTCCGGGTTCCCTGGTTTCCTCCCACAGTCCAAAGATGTGCAGGTTAGGTGGATTGGCAATGGCTAGTGTCCAAAAATAGATGTGTGGGTTCGGTTGAGGGGTCATTTGGGATACGACGGGGGAGTGGGCCCAGGTAGGGTGCCCTTTCAGAGGCTCGGTGCAGACTTGATGGGTCGAATAGGGTCCTTCTGCACTCTTGGGATTCTATGATCCTATGAAATAAGTAATACAGATTGCCTTCACTATAAGATTCATTGTCTTTACAGGACCTTATTGGAAGGAGAACACGCCAAATATCAGGAGATACAGCAGAACCTACGAAAACCCAAACAAGGTAAAATTATTTTCTAAAAAGGATCTATGTAGTTGGATTGCTCAGACTCTGTACTTGTTAGTTAAGCACGTGCAAATTTCTGAAAAGTATTCTTCAAAGTCCTCCTATAGATGGATTTGCATCTGACCGACAATTCTCCCATGTCCTATTTTCTGGACAGATTGGCTGGAAGACACTTGGCTCAGTTGGTTAAGTGTAGAGTTTAAGTGGGGCCGGTCAACAGAGCCCCATTTCGCACCCAGGTCTACGTTGAGTTGGTTTAAGTAGCAGACGTTTGATTGGCCTCGACCGCTCTGGGCTAGTTTGGGGAGAAGTTCGAATGAAGGTCAGATCTCTCGGCACACATGCCGACTGATTTGTTGAACTAGTCCTATCGTTTCTATTTTTATTGGAGAAAAGTCCACTGTTATTGATTATTATCGGAGAATGTGCATTGGATGAGGCCTTTGTGATGCTGGCACCCATTGTGTCATCTCACAACAGAAGTATCATCTTCTTTATTCGTTCATGGGATGCGGGTCTCGCTGGGCTGGGCCAACATTTAATGTCCATCCTTGAGGATATTTAAGAGTCAGCCCCATTGCTGTGGGTCTGAAGTCACATGTAGGCCAGACCAGGCAAGGATGACAGATTTCCTTTCCTAAAGGACACGGGTGGCATAGTGGGTAACACTGTTGCTTCACAGCCCCAGGGTCCCAGGTTCGATTCCCGGCTTGGGTCACTGTCTGTGCAGAGTCTGCACGTTCTCCCCGTGTCTGCGTGGGTTTCCTCCGGGTGCTCCGGTTTCCTCCCACAAATCCCGAAAGACGTGCTGTTAGGTGAATTGGACATTCTGAATTCTCTCTCTGTGTACCCAAACAGGCGCTGGAATGTGGCGACTAGGGGATTTTCAGAGTAACTTCATTGCAGTGTTAATGTAAGCCTACTTGTGACAATAAAGATTATTATTATTAGTGAACCAAACGACAATGGCTTCATGGTTATTATTAAACTTCTAGATTTTTATGGAATTCAATTTTCACCATCCGCCTTGGTGGGATTCGATCTCAGGTCCACAAAGCATTTCCCTGGATCTCTGGATTACTACTCCAGCGACAATACCACCGGGGGGCAGCACGGTGGCGCAGCGGTTAGCATTGCTGCCTCACGGCGCCGAGGTCCCAGGTTCGATCCCGGCTCTGGGTCACTGTCCGTGTGGAGTTTGCACATTCTCCCCGTGTCTGCGTGGGTCTCACCCCCACAACCCAAAGATGTGCAGGGTAGGTGGATTGGCCACGCTAAATTGTCCCTTAATTGGAAAAAAGCGAATTAGGTACTCTAAATTTTTTTTTTAAAAAATGTCACTACGCCACTGCATCCTGACCAGAGCGCTGACCACATCCCAACATGAGTCTGTGCCTTTCTAAGAAAAGGAGTTTTTTGAAAATGTCCATTTATTTTTATTCAAACTGACTGATTCTCCCCATTTCCTGAGGATATTTTTAGTAATCCAACTGGATTACTAGTCCAGTTTCATTATCACTACAACAGAATGCAGAGTGGATTTGCCAGAATGCTGTTTGGAGTCGGAGGGTTAAGTCACGAGGACAGATTACACAAACTAGCACTGGGCATATCTGGCTCCGCCCAACACCAGGATCTTCCATGCCCGCTGAAGATCAATGGATGTTTGGCTGGCCTTCCACAATGTGGCAGGAAAATTCCGGCCAAGGATTGGATTTCCTCGATTTCGGAAGGTTGAGGGGGTGATTTGGTCCGTTTTCAAGCTATTAAGGGGAACAGATGGGACAGGTGGAAAGAAACCAATTCTGCTGTTTGCAGAGTCTGGTGCTAAGGGATGAAAACCAGATCTTTTAGAAATGAAATTGGGGTGGCGTAGTGGTTAGCATTGCTGCCTACGGCGCTGAGGACCCAGGTTCAAATCCCGGCCCTGGGTCACTGTCCGTGTGGAGTTTACACATTCTCCCCGTGTCTGCGTGGGTTTCGCCCCCACAACCCAAAGATGTGTGGGGTAGGTGAATTGGCCACGCTAAATTGCCCCTTAATTGGAAAAAAATTATTGAGTAGTCTAAAATTTTTAAAAAAAGAAATGAAATTGGGGACCATTACCACACACAAATGATGGTAGAGGATTGAAAGGGCAGCACAGTAGTACAGTGGTTAGCAATGTTGCTTCACAGCTCCAGGGTCGCAAGTTTGATTCCCGGCTTGGGTCGGTGCAAAGTCTGCACGTTCTCCCCGTGTGTGTGTGGGTTTCCACCAGGTGCTCTGGTTTCCTCCCACAGTCCAAAGATGTGCAGGTTAGGTGGATTGGCCATGCTAAATTGCCCTTAGTTAGGTTAGATGGGGTTACTGGGATAGGGTGGAGGTGTGGGCTTAAGTGAGGGTGCTCTTTCTGAGGGCCGGTGCACACTCGATGGGCTGAATGGCCTCCTTCTGCACTGTAAATTCTATGATTCTATGATTGAAACTCTCCTGCGAATGATTTTTGTTAACCAGAGGTATTGAGGAATATGGGACAAAGGTGGGTGTACGGGGTTAGGTTACAGATCAGCCAAGGTCTGATTGACGAATTAGTTCAAGAGGCTAAATGGCTGATTCCTGTTTTATTTCAGTGCTGAAATCAGTGATGCTTTTTTTTAACATGGTCGATGTAGAAGCTGGCTCTTATATTGAATTACATGTTTTTTCAACAGGCATGGAAACAAGATCACATTCGTATAGAATTGCGGTTCAACCAGCTCCTGCCACTCTAGAGGGTAGAAAATGGAAGTTAACCAACATAAACGTTCCGTCAAGCTTCCGGAAAGTAATTACCAAAAAGGGAATAACACCAGAACCTGGCCAATCCAGGATACTGGCCAGAAAGACTATGAATGGTTCTGTGTCAGATGAAGATCTGCTTTATACCGAGGACACAGTGTCTTCTTCAGCAAGGTCAATAATGGCCGACCGAGGTGGTGCCAGGGTCACACCAGCACCGTCTGCCCTAGACAGCAGAATGAAGGAAACTGCAGCTGAGGACCAAGTGTTTCCAGAAAGGATTGGCAGGAAGAGTAAAACGTTATTAGCCGGAGCAGAGCTTGTTTCGGAGGCGGCCATATGTAAACCCAAAGTAGTAGTCAGTGAGTCAGACAGTGAGGAGAAAAGGGATGTTTCATATCATGAAGAGAGCAGCGTTAAATCTCAGAGTTCAAATGAATCGGCACAGCCTTTTGGTGTGGCGCAAGATTATGATTTTAACAGGAGGTCCACTGGGGCATCCAATGTGGAAGAGTACAAGAGAGAGCCTTCAAAGGATGTGACAACAGTCAAATATGCTTCAAAAGTAGACCTCATCAATACGGGGCCGCCCATGAGCCCTGACAGATACGTCTATACTACAGATCCTGAGGCAAGTGCAGAATTAACAAAATGTTTCAATTCAGACAACATCAGAGAAAGGGCCAAAGAGGAACCAGCAATGGGAACCGTGGAAGAGATATGGGCAAAAGCAAATGCAGGGGAGTCAAACGGTCATCAAGGAACTGTTGTCTCCAAGGAAGAGATCTTGACAAATAATATGAGAATTGAAGATACCATTGAAACAGTCACGGACACCACTGATTTGGAAAAAATTAAGGTTTTGCCAGATCCCCCAATCACTTATCAAATTGAGGAGAAAGAAATTCTGGATGATGGCAGAACCAAAAGAGAAATTGTCATTCAGTCACGAAGAGAAGAGACCGTCGACGCGGCGGACAGGTCCACTCTGGAAGACATGTTGAACATGGATGGCAAAGCTCCCGAGCTTCAGCTGAAAGGGGCTTTGGAACATTTAACGGGGTCAGGGTCAGAGGGTCTCTTAGGCGGGCTGCTCAGCCTCGGTATTCAAGGAAGGAAAGCTCCAGGGAAGGTATCAGTAAGCGTTGAGGTGGACGAGCAATTTGGTGAAATTGATGATTTCTCCGCGCCAGAAGACACGATTCCATTGTCTTTGGGAACGCAGGCGAGTGGTCACGAAGGAAAAGATGACAGAGACGAAGAAGTCTTGAACATCACAATGACTGCTGCGGAGTTTAGAAAAACGATGCTCTCAAATACAGAACCGTTTCTTCAGAAAGTCGCAGAGAGCTCACTTGGCTCTTCATCTCCAAACGAAAAGGCACCTGAAATGGCCAGGGAGGAAGCAGAATGGTTTGGAGCAAATGAAACCAAAATGACGTTACATCGCTTTCAAGGCGATGGAGACGCTGAAAATGTTCAACAGACCAAAGTCACTCTTCTAGATTCCTTGTCGAAAGAACTCTCCGCCCCGTGCTTAATAGAAGAATCGGTTAAAGTCCCTCAAGGTGTTCAAGCGTCCATCGTAGAACTACTGAATGAGGAAGCTGAGGATCCTCAACTTAAACTGAAAGGAACTTTGCAGCAGCTGAAAGGGGCGGTGCCAGAAAGTCTGAGGGATGAGCTTTCAATACTCACTAGAGATGCCCCAGAGGGATCAGACAGTGTGTCAATCAACATAAAAAATTTCCAACAATCTTCTCAGGGTGGCGTTGTCACTATAGAGGCCGAGGTGAATGTGTCACAAACCCTTGATCCAGAAGACTTTTATTCAATGGAAGAATACATTGGAGGCGAGGAGAATAAAGATGAAATAGGTTCAGGACTAAAATTTCTCAGTACTCAGGGAAAAGTACAGGAGTTATTGAGTGGAAGAGGTCTTAAAACTGTTGACACTTTGCACGACGGAGGTGGAATCAATGTAAAGGTCAGAGGTGTTAATGAGCCACTGGTGGCTTTCTCAGAAACCAGTGAAAGGGGTGTGGAAGACATTGGATATACAGGTTGTCACGATCTTGCAGGTGGTGTAGCTGTCCACGACATGACTGAGTCAAGCGAAGTGGAAGGTTACCCGTCTGATCGAAGCACTTGGTTCCAAAAGGCAGCAGGTAAGATGGAGGAAGAGTTCTTTCGCAGAACCTCGGATCCGGCTGATCCATCGGAAACCTTCCGCATGGATATCAACAGAATTATGACAGTGCGCACCACAGGAGGTGATCATGAGGAAGGTGTGACACTCGTAGCTCAGCATCAGGAAATTCCTGAAAGAACGGATGGAAGGAGACCCGAGGGCAATAGGTATTGGTATGAAGAATGGGAATCTGGGATCAGTGATGCAGTCGAAGAGGAAAATCTGCAGGCTTCTGATCCGGAATTAATGCAACACACTGCTTCTCCAAATCACCTGACAAAGTCCAGAATCATTGCGCCTGAAGGTATCACACAAGTGATCCACAGTGAAAAGAAAGTTGTTCTTACATACTTTGACGAGGGTCAGTCAGACGACTTGCCTCAATCTGCTGATGGACAGTAAAGAGCTTTTGAAAGAATGGATAACGTCTTTGAAGCAGAACCTAGTTAACATAGACACCAGCAGAGATTAACTGGCATTGAGCGCAGATTGTGCTGTCACAGTGAAATAAGATGCTTTCATGCTTTGACAATATGCTGCTTGAGAATTGTTTTATCTGGAGCATAACCACACGTGTGTGTGTGTGCTTTAAGAGAAACACACGTGTGACACTTCAGGCTACCCAAGGGCCTCATAACGTCACAGAAACTGCTTCCAAGTGAAAACTAATTATTTAAAAATAATCTTGCAGGTGTGATACAAAATAGTTTCTGTTGACTAACTTTTCGGAAGGTAACATCAGGAGCAAAGGGGCTTTTGCCACTAAAGGTGGTAGTCCAGGGCCACTAGCATTGAAGTGATTTATCTGAGGTGTCTGTGCATAATAGCAATTAAAAGATCTTACAATATTTTAGCGCTGATTTGATGTGTAATAGTTGCGCACAGGCAGCATTTGTGGAGTATATCCTCGTCGCCAGTTAGTTAAACTGCTGTGCTGCACAGTTTAACAGCAGGCGTTGTGGCATAATGGGTAGATCCCTGCCTCTGAACCCGTAGCACCTGGTTTGAGTTCCACTTCAGGACCTGATACCCAAAGTGTGGCCAAACAAACTGATGCGAGTATCAACCTGCTGAATAGTTCCGACACCCCGCGGCAGTGGCTGGCGGTAAGAGCGGGATGAGATTCCTGGTCTGCCGGGCTTGCTGAGGTGTGTCAGCCCTCAATCTCCCAACCTCTGGCGGGACAGGCTAGACGCCTGTTCCAGGAAACAGATGTAAGTTTGCCTTGTGCAGCACTAGAGGAAGCTGCAACAGTTTAACTCATACATAACTGAATTTAGGACTCCTTTAGGTTATCACAAAATAAACTCTGGATCCCGGCCCCGGGTCACTGTCCGTGTGGAGTTTGTGCATTCTCCCCGTGTCTGCGTGGGTCTCACCCCCCCCACAACTCAAAGATGTGCAGGGTAGGTGGACTGGCCACGCTAAATTGGAAAAAAAGAACTGGGTACTCTAAACTTATTTTAAAAAAACATTAACTCCGGGATGGATTTTCCCAGCCGTTCCCACCGACTGTGACCCCCCACTGTTGGTAACACCCCGCTTCCACCATCCTCTGCAAGACATGCCGGGGGGGGGGGGGGGGGGGGGGAGTGAGAAAATACCACCCTCCATTTCTCTCCACACATGCTCTCTAACCTGCTCAGTGTCTCCAGCATTTTTTTGTATTTATATCAGATTTTCAGCATCTGCAGTATTTTAGCTGTTGTATTGTATCTCAGTATTAGAGTAATAAAACTATCCGGATGAAACAGGAGATTAAACATGAATAATTTCAGGTAAATTAACTTTAAACACGCGGATTTGACTAGTGTAACCTTTTTCCTCTGCGTGGGATTTTCTGCCCCCCCCCCTGTGACATGTTTATTGACGGTGGAGGGAGCTCGCCGTTGGGATATTCCTGTCCTGTCAATGTCTCCAACACTGTGCATGGCTTGTCCATTCCGCTGCTGGGGAACCCACTGCGTTGGGGGGGGGGGGGGGGGGGGGGGGGGGGGTTGGTGCTGGAAGAGTGTGCCGGTGGAAAGCCTGGAAAATCCCACCCTGTGTTTTTTTTCCCCCCAGAAGTTTATTCCTCACAAACCGTGCTCAAATTCCTTCCCCGCACTTTTCCCTCCACCTCCCCGGGTCCTATCGTTTCGTTTGGAGGTGAGCCGCTGATCAATGTTCAAGTATCGATTCAGGAAGTAGCAATGCTGGACCAGATAGAATGTGTGAGGCTCCAGGGGCCTGTTCACAGCTTGGGGGAAGTCGCTTTGTACTCCTAAGATTCAAATTTTGATCACCTTGCTCCTGGAGACAAAATTCAGATCTGTTTACTACTAATGAGAAAATAAATCGGTGACAATATCTTTTAATAACTTAACATTTCTTCTGTCTTGGGAGGTCCTACATGCTGCAAGCCTTAATTCCTGTGAGTTTACAGTCTTTGGAAGTTACGGAAGCCAATAATGGTCTTTACATTTTGAACAATGGTGCCCCCTTAGATAACTCCCAAACAAGCGCAGTTGGAACAGTTGAACAACACTGGTAAATTTAATTTCTAACTTTCAGTTCAACTCCCTCAAACATTGGGAATACTACTTGAAAAATGAAAATGAAAATCGCTTATTGTCACGAGTAGGCTTCAATGAAGTTACTGTGAAAAGCCCCTTGTACCTGGATCAGCAGCACTCACACGCGGCCCACCAAATATAGCTATTATTATAAGCAAGCTGAATATGGACATCAATAAGAATCTCAACCACCCAATAATGGTCTGGTTTGGAACATGATTTAATCAGTAGTGTGTCACGGGAAGGTCAGAGCAAATATGTCAAGAGTTTGGATTGAAAGCTTGTCATGTAGAATAAGGAATGGACGGCGGATGTATCACAAAATGATGTGAACCACATTTATAGTTGTAAAGAACAAACTTGCATTTATTTAGCACTTTGTATGATTTCAAGATGTCCCAAAGCACTGAAGTATTTCTGAAGTGTCGACGTTGAAGGAAATGTGGCAGCCAATTTGCCTACAAAAATGTGGTAATGAGCAAGCTGCTCTTTATGTGATATTGGTTGAGGAATAAATATTGGCCAGGTGTCTGGTGGGAACTCCCTTTGTTCCTCTTTCAAGGAGCACCATGTAACCATGTTGCCTCGGCACCTTTGACAATGCAGCACACCCCTGGTATTGTATTGGAAGTGTCGGCCTAAATCTTGTGCTCAAGGTCCTGAAGTGGTTCTTGAACTCACAACCTGCTGACTCAAAGGAAATGTGTGCAGGTCCTGGTGTAGATGCACCACGTTACTGAGTGGCCTTCCGATGCTTACCATCAATGTTCACACCTGCAGAGCCTTGGAAGCAGTATGTAATGGCGACAGATGCTGTGGAACCACACTCTCCTGTGCAAGTCACAGTCTTTACTGGGAGGGAGGCACTGAGCAAACAGGCCAAGAAACATCGACACAACTGGTGTCATTGCTAATGACACATTTATCCTTACAGTGTGCTAACATCAGAATGGAAAATTTGTGATTTTGTTTACTCCAGAATAAAATCAAGCCAAAGTGTTGATTACTGCTGGATATATTATAATGTGACGTTTGCTCCTGATGGTAAGGTTCATAGACTGCAAACAGATACGTGTGTGTGTGTGTGGAGGGAGGTAAGAAATGTCGCCATGCTGATAATTAAGGGCTAGTGCAGAGTGCAGACTGCTCAGAGTATCGGGGATGGAATACTCAGAGGAGATGGTTCATGTAGGGTTACTGAGTGGCTAAGCTGGAGATGATAATTTTGATGTGCCACAGTTATTTTCTGCCTAACAACTTTGCAGCTGTTTTCCTGTACTCTTTTGTAAAATGTTTTAACATCGCAGTAAAACACGTTTTCTTTTTCAAATGCTAGGTTCCAGTTATTTTAATTTGAATTGTTGTACCACACTTTCACGCAGCGCGAACTGCGACAACGTTCAATATTTTCAGTGACCCAGCCTCCACACATCCGAGACTGGGGCGGTGAGCTGTTCCTTTTGCTGTGGGTCTATGGAATAGTTCTAGTCGTGTTTCCGCTGAACAAAAAAAACTGGCCCTAATCTGACACAAAACTGGCAATCTAACTCAGTGGGGTGTCGGGTTGACCGGTGTGGGAATTGGAAAACTAGCAATTGATGCAGTAAAGGGTGCTCTTTTGGTAATTTAACTTAGAGCAAAAGTGGCTTCACTCCACATCTAACCGTGACGCAGGAATGGCTGGTGCCCTGAATCTCAATGGGGGCTCTCCCAGTGTCCCTGTATAACTCTGGGGCGTGCTGGTGGGCAGCATGGTAGCACAGTGGCTAGCACTATGGATTCACAGCGCCAAGGTCCCGGGTTCCATTCCCGGCTTGGGTCACTGTCTGTGCGGAGTCTGCACGTTCTCCCCGTGTCTGCGTGGGTTTCCTCCGGGTGCTCCGGTTTCCTCCCACTGGTCCCGAAAGACATCCTCTTAGGTAATTTGGACATTCTGAATTCTCCCTCTGTGTACCCGTACAGGCGCCGGAGTGCGGCGACTGGGGGGATTTTCACAGTAACTTCATTGCAATGTTAATGTAAGCCTACTTGTGACAATAAAAGATTATAGAGATGGGAATTCCTGTGCCTGCCTTGATGACAGCAATGTTTAGTGTGAAACAAATGGACCCATTAAAGTTCACTTGTAAAGGTAGAAAATTCCTCTAATCTGTATCACTGCTGCACTGAAAGGCCGCTGCTGAATATTATGCTATTGGTAGATTAGAAAATGGAGATAATGGCTTCAAAACATTTCAGTCATTTGAAGGGACCAGCTGTTCCCTCTACTTCCTTGAAATTCTGCACAACAGCAGCACCACAGAATTTGTACAATTTAAATAGATTCATACAATCCGTACACTGCAGGAGGAGGCCGGTTGGCCCACCGAGTCTACGCCAACCCTCTGAAAGAGCACCTATCTTGGCCCACTCCCCTGTAACCCCACCTAACTGTTGGACACTAAGGGGCAATTTATTATGGCCAATCCACCTAACCTGCACATCTTTGGACTGTGGGAGGAAACCCACGCAGACACTGGGAGAACGTGCAAACTCCACGCAGTCACCCAAGGTTGGAATTGAACCCGGGTCACTGACGCTGTAAGACAGCAGTGCTAACCACTGTGGAGAGGTCACATCAATCACTCAGGACTTGGAATAGTTTCACTTGCACAAGGCAAACAGGTGAGAGTTTCACAGAGCATTCAGGAAGCCCAAGCTCCATTGCATAATCAGCTGTACATTCCCAGAGAGTCATCACAGTCTTGGTGTACCCACGAACAAAGAGATGAACTCCAGAGGTGAGATAAAAGTGAATGGCCTTGACAACAAGGCAGCGTTTGACCGAGTGTGACATCAAGGAACTTCAGAAACATTGAAGCCAATGGGAATCAAGAGAAAAACTCTCCACTGATTGGAAGATGGTTGTGATTGTTGAGGTCAATCATCTCTTCCCCGGAGCAACACTGCAGGAGTTCCTCAGAGACGTGTTCTCGGCCCAACCATCTTCAGCTGCTTCATCAATGACGTTCTCTCCAATATAAGGTCAGAAAAGGGGTTCGCTGATGACTGTACAATGTTCAGCAACATTCGCAACTCCTGAGATTCAATCGATGTCCATATGTAGCAAGATTTGGACAACATTTAGGCTTTGGTTGATAAGTGGTGAGGAAGACTTCTGCCACACACGTGCCAAGCAATGATAATTAATCTTCAACAAAAGCTAATCTAATGTTTGCCCACTATTAACATCCTGGAGATTGCCGTTGCCCAGAAACTGAACTGGACCCAACCATATAAATACTGTGCCGACAAGATCAGGTCAGAGACTGGGAATTCTGTGGTGAGTAACTCACCTCCTAACCCCCCCCCCCCCCAAAGCCTGTCCACCATCTACAAGGCACAACTCAGGAGTGTAATGGAATACTCTACACTCACCTGGATGAGTGCAGCTCCAACGACACTCAAGAAGCTCGGCACCATCCAGGTCAAAGCAGCTTGAGAGGCACCTCCACCAACATCCACTCCCTCCACCACCAACGCACAGTGGCAGTGGTGTGTACCATCTACAAGGTGCACTACAGCAACTCATCAAGGTTCCTTCAAAAGCACCTTTGAAACATGCAACCTTGACAACCTAGAAGGACAAGGGCAGCAGATGCATAGGGAACACCACCACCTGCACATTCCCCTCCAAGTCACTCACCACCCTGACTTGGAAATACGTCGCCATTCCTTACTGCTGCTGGGCCAAAGTCCTGAAACTCCCTCCCTATCAGCACTGTGGGCGTACCTGCACCACATGGACTGCAGCGGTTCAAGAAGGCGGCTCACCACCACCTTCTCAAGGAGCAATTAGGGATGGGCAATAAATGCCGGCCTAGCATTCATGTCCCCTGAATAAATAACAAAGTTGTAGGCTACAATACACAATAAGCAAATTTCAATCACATGCTTAACATTTTATGAAATTATTTAATTGGCACTCGATCTGGGGCGTGGGATGGGTAGGGGGGGTGGTGAGGTGGAATAAGGTCCGGGGGTCCCGAAGCCCCTCACTCCCTTCCCCAAGCTCCCCAGTTCCTGCCCTTCCAGAATACCAACTTACCTCGCTCCACAGACCACGCTGTCCTCAGCCACGGGCCCACATGCATTCCCGCCCACGTCTGGTTGGCGATCAATTAACCAATCAGATTAGCGGGCACCTCTCGGGGCGGGAACTCCTCCGATCGAGGGGCAGAAACTCCACTCTCTG